>NC_084821.1:29101096-29401096 GCF_958449725.1 Rosa rugosa | reverse complement strand
CTCCTAGCCGGAGTAGGAAAATGTGTAAAGTTGACCTTTTTAGTGCATTTCCATTTTTCTCCATCATTTTATGGACCTAACACTTATTTCATCATCATCTACTCCAATGTACCTAAAAATAAAAATTGAATTAAAAATCGATTCGTTAAGGAATTAACTAAGCAAAATGTGAGGAATTAACTATTAAAATACCACATTAAAATGCTCCTATCAGCTCTATTACATATTCGCACTTTATTAGTCTATCCCAGTTCATGATCTGGTTCAAAAGTTGGGACATCTTCTGTGTTTTAATCTGCATTAATGTCTTATTCAACTTATGATGAATGCATATCTAAAACCTTCTCATTTTGCTAATATAAAGTCAGGTTTTATACTTGGATTGTACGTGGATTGCAATTCGTGAAAATTTCTAGCTTATTGCTGGTCCCCTTGCCATCAGCCTATTAGTGACTTGTGAGCATTTGAAACAAAGTTATATTTAGTGTAGTTTTTTTCTCTCATTGACTATGCCTTTACTGATGAAAACAACAATGCCATGCATTGGAAGAAATGTATACTGATCTGATCATCTAGTTGTCCAAAAAGAGATATAGTTCATTGAGGAAACATGCATATTTGGTCTCTGCATACCTTTATCCAATCATTCTTATGTTGGGTGGGTATGCAGTTTCGTATGCTCCACATTTTCATTTAGCATGGATTGTTGTTTCTTTGCATTAAAGTCCCCAAAACAGCATGTACCAGATTGTTTTTTCCTGAGATACAAAGCCTGCAGTTTCAGCATGTTTTTTGAAATAGTTGGTAACTTTAACTTCCCATCATATGCAGTGAAAAAGTCTCTTTGTGGACTCTGAATGAACCGATAGATAATGCATCAGCAGTTTGACATTATAGTAGGCCAAGGATGCTCAGCCACAGGAGGAAAAACAAACCTCCAAGCACTGGAATACATTGCAAATTATTTTGCTATTCTGCTTCAATAGTTAGGTTTCATGGAACAATTAATGACTATTGTAGATGAATTTTGGTGGCTGTAATGACACGATATATGTATTTCAATGAGTGAAATGAGTTATAATGAAATGACTTTTGGAGTTTCCAGAATGAATGAGAACATCAATGAATGGCAGGAGCAAACTCATGTGTCATCTGAAATACAAGGCAACATGAATCTCCAGAAGATCATAGTTGAAGGGGACTGCAAAGAAGTCCTAACTGCCCTCAACAACTCATCCTGCCCCCCAAACTGGAGAATATCCCTTAGTATCGACAAGATCTCTCATCTAAAAACTTTGTTTGCTGGGATCAATTGGAATTGGATCCCTCGTGAAGCTAACCGTGTTGCGGATGCAACGGCTAAGCTTGCCAAATTGAGGTTGCGCTCTCAGGAATGGGCCAACAAGCCTCCAACCTCTATTGTCTCCATTCTCAGAAGTGATGATCTCCCAGGGCCTCCCTGTAGCTAGTTGTGAGGCTGTGTCCTCTTCTTTTGGCTATCTGTTGTATCTTGGATATTTCCTTGTTTTTAGTTTCTGTCTCCCTGTGTTCTTTTCGCTTGCTCGTGTGGCTTAATGAATTATCATTACTGACAAAAAAAAAAAAATACAAGGCAACAACTAACATGAAAAATAATATGTTGTTAGAGCAACTGAAAAACAATAGAATAGAAGAAAAAAAATCTATTGTTCTATATATATTTTGACAACATAGAATTGTAACTTAAATGCAAGTTTAACCACAAAGAAATGTCTTATGTTATGAGTTAAAACGACAGATAATTGCAATTGAAATTTCTTTACAACAACAATAAACTATACTTGAGAACCAATACAGACAACAAAAAATTTTAGTACTGTCATCGAAATGAGAATTAAACCACAAAAGTTAAGAACTCTGTTGTTGGTATTCACGTTTGCCAACACATTTCTGTCTTTTGAAATCTTGATAACACACACATATACTTGTGATGATTCAAACAGACAATAGAAGACCTGAAACATTTTTATTGTGTGAACGCAATCAGACGACAGAGTTTCTACGTCGTCTGCAGATTGCACAAGAGACGGCAGTGCATCAGACAACAGAAAATCATGCAATCAGATGACGTAGAATATTTGTCGTCTGATTAACCTTTTGGCATAGTGAATGCACCCAATTGGAGAACCCAAAGTGATTGACGGACATTATCTGCTTGCTTTGGTGTTCTTCATATTGTAGTATATAACTTATGGTCTATATACTATATTTGGAGTATTTCTGGCAAAAAATAAATAAATAAAAATGAGACCCAAGATTTGTGGCCTCAATCCTAGATGTCATGCCATATTACTTACACACCTCACCTATTTGCAAAATCATGTCATTTAATTCAAATCATGTCATGTAATTCTTAAATAAAAAGACAATCTTATCATTCCAAAATCTAATGACTTTAAATTATTTTAACTTTCTTCTAAAAAAAAAATATTGTTTTGGTTTTTTTTTCCTTTCTTTTTTTCATTATTTTGGCTTTCTTTTTTTTTTTCATTATACATATATAATTTGTCAAGA
Organism: Rosa rugosa; assembly: GCF_958449725.1. Lineage (NCBI taxonomy): Eukaryota > Viridiplantae > Streptophyta > Magnoliopsida > Rosales > Rosaceae > Rosa > Rosa rugosa. Next base: position 29,398,543 of record NC_084821.1, on the reverse strand, counting down.
AAAAGTACGTATGTATGTATGTATGTATATATATATATATTGTAATACCCCATAAATTCATTATTAATTTCTGATGATTGTTTGAAAATTATTAAGTTGATTGTTAGGACGATTTCGTGGTTCGGGGATGGAGTGGAAGTGTTTCGAACGACTAATTACTCGAAACGTCTTATTTTCAAGGGGTCAAGGAGTTGATTTTTTATTCGTTCAGTTTCTCTAAAAACTTTCTTCACAAAAGTCGTAGAGCGTGTCGATACGAGTCAGTGGACATGTGGAATGTGGAAATCAGAGTTCGTATGAGGAAGTTATGGTTAGCGGAAGAAGTTTCCAATTTTGAAAATTGTCTATAAATATGAATTTTCCAGAAAATCTGTCATAATTTCCAACTTTCCAAAATTGGAAAGTTTTGCTCCGTTCTCTCCCCTTCAAAAAACCCTAGACCCGGCCGATTTACCTCTGACTCGACCCAACTACATCTTCTATTTCCAGCCGTCTCCCGCAGTACCACCGGCGCAGAACCACTCAGAGTTACTTCGCCGTCCTTCCCACCACCATCCTTTCCATCGATTGTAGCAGAAAACTGGAGATCGAAGCCTACGTTTTGGTGGCGGCGGACCCGGTCAGATTTTCCGATTCCAGCGGCGGATGAGCTCTAAACCGGTCAAGCTTTGACGCTCTCCTCCTCCTGATCACATCCATACCAGTTTTGTAAGGGCGCGAATAGCTAAATAAGGTGCGATTTTCCCTAAGAGCGTAGAGAGATTTTGTGACAGTAATCAAGGCGCCATTTGGCAAGAGGAATTTGGGCTATTCCATTTCCTGAACTAATCCTGATAGCCCAGCCATCATAGTCACAAAGTAATATGCTCAGAATTAGAGTCATAATGAAAAGGACTCGAAATTTTATTCATAAGTCAACGGTGTACATCATTGTCTCTTAATCATTAAGAGAATCTAATCCAAATGCTAGCTAATGCAAAACAAAGGTAGTCGTTTGACTTCTTTCGGTAACTCCAAAATAAATATGACCAGGTGAGTAGAGAGATGTCGGTGGAGCAAAGCTCGCTTAAGTACCACTTATCTCAAACGCTTCCTAGACATCATACTCATTTTGGATGAGCCTATGTGAAGAAAAACTAAACCAATGGCATTTACTACAAAGTATATGGCAATTGCCTATTACATCTCTTGGAAAAATAAAGACTTAAAACAGAACTGGCGATCTATTAATCCCAGCCAGGTTTAAAGTCCTCAACCCTTCACTCTAGATCATCTTCTTGATCTTCTTGTTCCACATAGTGATCTTCTCTTGCTCCACAATATGCTTTGTAGGCGGTGACAATTTCTTCACAAGCTCTACAAACGTGTGCCCAATGACGAGATAATCCACATTGGAAACATTCATCTCTGTGCTCAGACTCCATTGATTGAGGCGCTTTGAAAGCGTCATTTAGATGGCTCTTAATGTTGGTGGCGCCACAAACATGGCCAGAGGCGTTGTCTCCCTCTCTCTTTCCACATTGACCTCTTCAGTTCCGTGTCCGCCTATTTTGGCGGTTACCTTCCTCATTAGAGCAAGAATATGGACCAGAACATCCAGAATTGTCCCTAGATTTAGGGTTTCGCTCTTAGCGCCCTCCCTTAGGGACACGACTATAATTGGACTCCGGAATATGTTATGTTTCCACGGGTCTTGAATTATAGTTCTTCACGAGGATGTTGTCATGCTTTTCAGCGACATTCATAGCTCCAATGAGCTCATGAAACCTTGTGATCTATCCTGCAGTAACATTGATTCGATAGTTCTTAGCAACATCGCATCTGTGATATCTTTTCCACATAATTCCATTAATGATTTAATGCGAAGTGCTTCTGAGTTGTAGTCAATAATTGACTTGAAATCACATAAGCGGAGGTTATGCCATCTCACTTCTAGTTCAGGAAGCAGGGAGTACGGACGTTGCCAAATCTTTCTTCGAGTGAGACCCACAGCCTTCTGGGGTCTTCTTTATTCATATACTCATACTGGAGCAAATCATCCATATGACAAGTCATTAGGATGATGTCTTTCGCCTTATTTGCCTCCAAGGCTGCTCTATTTGCTTTCAAAGCTTGAGCTTGCTCAACAATTAGCACGTGCTGGCTAGGCTCGAGAATCGTATCCAGGATTCCATCAGCCTTAAGATGCTGGCGGATATCACAAACCCACTTGTGATATCCAGAGCCAGTTGTTCCCAATGGAGTGAAGTCCAGTTTGTTCAGGTTACTCATCTTGAAAGAGAACAAGAAAAATGGTTAGTTTCGGAGCGGAAAAAGCTACCACGAAAACATATAAAATTTCTGAGCGTAATCGCTCCCAAGAAATTAGGGATTTCTTAGCGTAGTCGCTTCCAAGAAATCCGATTCCAAGATATATTGGATTAGATCGAAACAATGATGTGTGTGGTGATCATATATTCTCAACAAGCTTCAAGCTTGGAGATCTCAACAAACTCTAAGTTTAGAGATAGCATGAACCCCCACAGTTCGGCTTTTGGTCTCCCGTATGAAGAAGAAAGGGGGGTAGAAGAAGGGAGGTTGCTAGTCCCTGAGAAAAAGAAGAGAAAAACAATAAAAAAACTTCAAAAAGTGGAACTAAAAGAACCTTTCATACCTCAAAAAGTGTCAAAATTTGCCAGAAAAGTCGCCGGAGCTTGGCGGTGGTTTGTCGAAATTGTTTGGCGGTGGGCTGCCCTTCCTTTCCCCTTTTTTTTTTCTTAGCTGCGGCCCAAGCCCTATTCCCTCGTTTTTTTTCTTTCTTTGCTTTGGCCTAGGCCTACTGAGGGTCAGATCTTCTTCCGGCTGGGCCTTGACTTCTTCTGGCTCGCGTGTCTTTCCTTTTTATTTTTATTTTTATTTGGACGTGGGCCTCGTCTTGGGCTGACGCGTGTTGGGCTGCGTCTTGGGCTGCTTCCCCTTTTTTTTTTTCTCTTTCTGGTTTTTTTTTTCTCTTTCGTTGGCGGAGTTGCTGCATGTCGGTCACTATAGAAGTGACCAGTTTCTGGAGAGGTGATTCCGGTTCCTGGAGCCTCGGATCAGGGTGGCGATGGTGGGCAAGTTTGATGATGAAAGGCGGTCTGAAAGCTTGTGAATCGGGCAGGGATCCCTCTTTTCTTCTTGGAGGGCTAGTTCAGTACTTTTTCAGCCTGCTCCGGTGGTTCTGCAGCCGGTTCTGAGTTCCTGGGATCGAGAACTTCAAGGTGGCGGTCAATGGTTGCTAGGGTTTGAAGGCTACGATTTTAGGGTTACAGAGTTAGGTCTTCGTGCTGATAACGTGTTTTAGGAAAACTGAAATTGGGAGAGAATTGAGTCGTGCTTTCATTGATAATAGGGGCCTCTTTATATAGAGGATTACAAGCATAGAGATAGAGTTGTACATGGAAATATAATCGTACATTGATTGGATATCTACTAAGATTCTCCGAGATTATCTCTAATACAAACCCTATTACAACTAGAGCAAGTAACCTAGAGTTTGGGTCAGACACATATTCTGGATTTACTTGAACACACTATTCTTTTTAGTCGACTCATTTTTCATTAACCTTACAATATCACCCGCGAAAAACGCAGGCTCGTTGCTCGTATTATTAAAGACTAAAGAGAGTATATATTGTATTGTTAGTGACTCATGTGCCATTAAACAAAAAGTAGATAAGAGCAAACCCTAGGGTAATGTGGTTGGTGGCAGCTGCAATTATGACAGGACCCGTCCTAGAGTTCCATCTCAAAACCTATGAAGGTTCCTTGGTGACCACCTTAGGAGAAATTCCACCAAAATTCGACAAGAGCCCTAAGCTGCTATTGCAGACCCTAAACTCTATCTTGTGAGCGCTTTCCCTTCTCTTCCTTCCATTCCTCTCTCTGATTCCTTATGGACTCTAGTGTTGACGTCATAACAAGCTTTGCGGCCCAATTGGCTTCAGCTGATGGTGGTGCTGATAAGCATAAAACACAAGGTTTATCTCCGGGAAAGGTTCACAATTCTCACTCTGATACGCTTAAAGTAGCGCGCAATTTAACCCTGAAAAATGTCATCGTTAGTATATGGTAAATAGGGATCGTTCTAACCGGGGATTGAGGGTACACCTGTAATTGCAAAAATAATTAATTAATTAGTAAAAGTAAAAATTATTATTTACAAAAATAAAACAAAGAAAAGAAATATATACAAGTAAACACAAATAAGGGGGTCTTATGAATATAAAATTAATAAATAAAATACAGAAAATGTAAAAACATATGGAACGTAAGGAATAAAGATCAAAACCATATCCATATGAATGAAATCCAATTACAATTCCGATAGTTGATTTTCTATGTCATGAGAAATAAGTTGACCATGTGAAACGTTAATAAGCAAACGATTTCTCATTTTTTACTTTCCTTCAATATTTAATCTAAGTGAAAGCACCTAAATTAAACCTATTGAACATGCAATGATAGTCTAGAAAGCTAGCTAATCAAGAACACATTCAACGCATGAAGAACAAAGAAAGGATGTCAACCAAAGTGCACAACCTAGTAAGAAAAGTTCATCTATTTGCAATCCTCCTTAATTGATTTCGACTTTTGTCCAAAGCCTTTACTACTTAAATCTAGCTCCAATTACATGCATATATCCTAAGTTGGCCACCAAAGAACACATACATATGAAAGTTTTCTATAATCCAAAATCAATCAAGCAATCTCACATAAGCAACATATAAATCAACATATAGAAATCACAACTTTATTTCAAAACATATAAACGAGCTTTAAACTTTGCCCTTAACGTCATGTTAACTAGAATTCATAACTCTACGAATCAAACAAAGGAAAATAAAAGAAAGTATGAAATACACCGTGAAAGATGAATGACAAGCCTTGAGACGAAGAACTTGAAGATCCTTGAAAGCAAGCAATCTTCTAGGGACGACACAAGGATGGATGGTGGCTAGGATCTTGATGTATTGCATGACTTCTTCTCCTTCTTGGTTGAGACGCGGAGCTTCTGAAGACTAGAGAATGGAGAGAATTTTTCTGATATTTATTTTCTGAGTGAGAGAGGTGTGTTGTTGTGGTGTGTTGTGGTGGTGTTGTGGTGTTGTCTAGGGGGGTTTATATAGGGGGACGGCCAAGCTTCATGAATCTTCTTTTTAATTTCCCAAAAAATTATCTAGTCATGCCACACAGCTTCGACCAATCACAGAATGCCATGTCAGCACTGTTGAGTCATCCAGCTAATCAAAAGCCTCCAAAATAAGTCCATAATCTTTCCAAATATATTATTGCTGATTTTCCCAAGATTTAATCTGATTTTATTCACAATTTTCTGCCAAAATATTCTTGAGTGAAAATAGGAATGAATCTGGACTTGTTTTGGACCTTTTCTCCCTTAAATCTCTCCATGGCTTTATCCTTAACATCCTCCCCTTGATTTTCTCTTGATTTTCACATTAAAACTGCAGATTTTAATTCCTTAATTTCGGCCAACATATCTTGAAGGAATTGAGGGATGAATCTAGACTTGTTTTGAGCCTTTTCTTGTTGCACATTCCCTTGAAACTCTCCCTTGATATTCTCAATGTAATCTCCTTGATTTTCACATTATCTTCGTGATTTCCCATGGCAAAAATCAGATTTAATCTCCCATAATATCTCCCACGTCATCTTCAAGCCATGTGGTCTCCTCATGCCTTCAGGTTTCCTAGCCTCATCAGGATTCCTGCGTTGACTGGGATTCCTAGTCGGACCAGGAAAACTCCATTTCTTCATTTCAGCTCATTTCTGCATCCATTGTGCCTTGCCTTTGTCATCTCCAACGTCTCACATCCTTCTCATGTGTCTTTAAGCTCATTTCTTTGTCATTTTCTCTGGTGTACCTAAAAAATAGAAACTAAATTAAAACGGATTTATTTAAGGAAATAACTAAGTAAATATGAGGAAATAACATTTAAAATGTTGCATTAAAATGCTCCTATCACACTCAAAAAGCAGTGGATATGCATGATCTAAGGAGCCACTTCCAATGGATCTAGGTACTTGAGATAGAATTTCTTGATCTGTATGTGCCGTTTTAGTCATGGATTTTATGAAATCATTCTTGTCAAAAAATATTACAAAAACATATTAAAAAGTGAAAACAGAAGTGTAAAAACACCCGTTTTGCATTCATACTCCGTTTTGAACCTCTTAACATGGTATTCATACCTCAACAACACCTTTCTCTGATTACCATTGAGTACCTTACGCTACTATGTACCTTGTTCCCCACACCTCCATCTGTTGGATGTGTGAAGGACAATAGAGCGGAAGACATTCACTCAATTAATAGAGCCTCTTTTTTACCAATGGTTTCTCAGCATTGATAAGACTTGACAAGTATAACGCAGAGACTGATTATATTTCTTTCCGATGACAATCTCAAAAAGACTGGTTGGTTTTCATAACATTTCATGTAGACTGCAAATAACTGAAGACATGAATATAACTTCTTACTTGAATTTTCCCTCCAAAGTAACCATGAGCAGCGGAGCCAATAAAAATACATGTGACCAAAACCTGTAAACTGAATAAATAGAAAAACAGTTCATGCCAACTTTTTTTTTTTTGAACGCGGGGAGTGTCAGTCCATTGAAGTAAAGTAGGAAACATTACAAGAGATGACTCACCCGGACTCCGAGCAACGACAGAAAGAGTCATGAATGAAAAATCTAAGACAAAACTAGACTAATCAAATATAATGAATCCATGAGATGAAGCTCAAGTGCTGTAGAAACACAGTTCGACACAACTAGAATGGTCCCCGACCAAAGACAAAAGACCATCCCAATTTATTCATGTTCCCTTCGACGTCCCCTACTCGAGGGCACCCATGGGAGTGCTTACCTCAGACTCAGAACCTTTGCCAGAAGACATGTGAACCTCCCCACCAGTAAGGGTTGGTGTTACTGAAGCTAGACTCGAGTTGCCTTCACCAGAGGAAGGATTTTCCACTGCCTTAAAACTCCTCTTCCTCCGAGGTTTTGGATCCTCAGAAATCAGCTTCTTAGGTTTCAAACCCACAGGTTTCGGATTATTCTTGCGCCCAAGAGGACGTCCCAACTTAACCTTCTTTGCCGAGGAAACTAAGATAACCTCATGCTTGCTCTTCAGGGCCAATTCAGGTTCAAACCCCAGATCAACAACCTCCACCTGAGGTACCTCCGCACCTGTCTTCTTACGTTTAGTATATTGCAAGAGGGCCGCAGAGGCCGTTCTCTTCTTCCCATTGAGAGATGGGACAACTTCAGTAGCTTGCATGGGCTCACTAGCCCCCTGAACCGGAGATGGAATTTTGGCCAGTTGGGCCGCTATAGCCGACGCCGAGAAACCCTAGAGTGAACCTGAGGTCGACTTATCCACGGAAGTAAAGAGTTTTGGTGTTGTGGACTGAGCCAAAACCTCCGCAAGACTCGGAGCAGCAGACCCAACCAAGCTAGGGTTAGGGTTGGCACCGACAGAGACCTGTAGCGCTTCCGAAGGGCCAGCACAACCCGACAGAACCCAATGAGTCTCTCATATCTGAACCTGACCGTCGCAGATGCCGCAGAGGTGAAATCAAAGGTGGATGGAGGGAAGACCTGTTTCACCAGAGACGACAGAGTGTGACGGATACAAACCCGTGCCGCCGTGCCCTTGCGAATACCAGCCTTGTCCAAATGCACGATCTCCCCTAAGGTAGCTCCAATGAGCGCCACAGCGCCCTCAATAACTAGGGCCGGTGGTAGACCCATAATCTCCACCCACACTGGAAAAGAAGAGATCGGCACTTGCGCTGGAACTTTCAAATCATCGAACTCAGCCATAGCCAGCGCCCACTTGCCAAAAAACCACGGCCCTCCCTCGACCGTCCTCAGACGATCCTCTGGTTTTGAAAACTGAAAAACAAACCGATCCTTGACTGATCGTGCAGAGAGACGATTTCCAAGCCCCCATAAGGAGGTCATGGTCCCCAAGAAAGCCTTGGGATCAGCCCGACACTTGGCCCTGACGGAGAGAAGTCTCCCCACCACGAAGTGATGGGAAGACACAGCAGCAGCACCAACCGGACCAAAAGATGTCCAACCATCTTCAGAGATTGCCAATGTTGCTGCCAGACGAGCAGTAACGTGATCAACCATAGTAGGAGAGAGGAGGATGCTGAGAGCGAAAAAAAACCTCAACACCGTAAAACTCTCCTTACCTATTTAGTACTGAAAGTTATTTCAATCTGGAAATAACAGTTCATGCCAACTTGATATAACTATATAATTGTTATGAAAAGATTAAAAGTACGCACTAATAAAGATGTGGAGTGCCTTCTCGTCAAGTGGTTTTGCTCACTATAAATATTATTGTTTCAATAACATCACCCAACCTGACACAACAACATACAGTGGTTCGCTTAAAGGGTACTTTTGACAACCAACCAAAAAAAAATCTCACGAGAATTCCATTGATATCCTCACTTGAGAAAAGAAAAAGACACTTTGAATGAGAAATAAGAATATTAAACAGAGCACACATGTGAGACAACTATATGCAACATTAACGTAGACTATACAACAATAAGGTGTTTGGCATTCATCTTCCAACTCATTTGATGAGCATCTTCTCCAGCCAGTCAATTCCATGGTGGGGACGATGGTCTATAGACTGAGTCTTGCAAAGATGTTGCGCCATAATTTAAATCAAGGTTATGAAGCTGCTCCATTAGCTGAGAACGTCTTTCCTTGAAGAAATCAAGACGAGTTGTTAATTCTACCAAGGCTGAAGATGCTGTTGATGGATGTCTTGGATAATCCACCACCTGAAACAATAGTCACAAAGCAAATGGCATGAATCAATAAGGGAAAGAGTGCAAAACTATAATTTATAGGAGTTCAAAACCAGATCATGCAAATATAAGTTGGAAAGAATCCGAATAGCAATATTTTAATAACTTGAAAATGAACACTCGCCTCTGCTGCTCTTGAAGTGGAGGGAATGGAAGCAGAATCAACAGCAGAAAGCTCATCAACAGACAAACTTGTGGATACATCAGTACTTTTGGATTCACTTAAGCTACCTGGATCCATGAATTGCTTCCTTGATGGCTGCCTTGTGCTACTTCCAGATGCTAGAATTTGTCCTTTGATATTCCTCCAATCCGCCCCCAACAAATTCTCCTGTGTAAAACAGTCAAGTATTAGAATTTTAAACATGTACACTGAAAACAAAATAGCAGGGTTATAGAAAAGTTTAAGTAACAAGGAAGTTTCCCTGATGTCATCAGATATGTTGGAATAGGTGGCCAAGACCATCTTTCGACCAATTAACTTTTAGCAAATAATTGAGGAAAAAAAAAAACTAATAATTTACGCATGATTTATAATTTAGCAAATAAGAAACAAATTCTAAGTAAGAATGATTCATAACTAATTATTTAATGACATATAAAAACATAACACCTCATTCCTCTGTTTCCGTTCATGATTACAAAAGGCGAGGGTTGCATCAAAATCTTGCTGAAGAAACCTCCTGCAGAAATTAAACAATTCTTTAAATTAAAAAGCTGATAATAAATAATCACTTTCATGAAAGATTATCAGATCATTCTTTTGAACCAAAATGCATGAACCATCAACTTTGAGTCTTGCAGATAAATGCAATATCTTCTACACCACCCTTTTTAATGACTAACGCAAATCTCCGCATCACATGCTCTGCTAAGACCACTATGGATCACAGAGTCAAAAGTAACTCCACATGTACTAGCTTAATGATTATTTATATATGTATGATTTTTTTTTTCTTTCAATTCATAGTTTAAATGATATTATGCAACCACTGACATGACTCTAATGCTGTTGCTGTTTCCCAGGAAAAAAAAAAGGGATAAAAGATAAAACAGAGGAAAAGAAAAAGACTCTTAAATTTGCTCATAAAGAACATTGTTGTCACTGCCCCATACAGAATTCCTTATGGAAAATCCATGTCAGAAAGCTGCATAACCAAAAAAAAAAAAAAAAACAAGAAGAAGAAAAGGGTCACAGCTCTACGAGCCAACACATCCTACAAATTGCATTAGATGAATAGCTCAGCCACATACTTTGTAATGTGAAAAAGTGTTGCCTATACTGAAGAACCATACTTATCACACCAAGAAATAAATCCTGCAAATTCCATTAGATGAATAGCGCAACCACATTGTACTCTACTTTGTAACATGAACCAGTCTTGTGTTTACTCAACTTATTTTTAACACCAAGATATAAATGTATTACGGAATTAGGTTACCGAATGTTTAATGGCTTTCAAAGGAAGAAAAATCCATCTCATGTTATCTCCAAACAGTCAGTTTGTCAGGTGCAATTGTCATACAACTGTCTATAGTACTTCACACGAGGAAATTAAAAGAACAAATGGTTCTGCACACTCACTGTTGAGAATTATGATTTTGGACGTTCTGGTAACGGTCACATGCATCAGAGAGAGAACCATAATGATTCTGTCGCTGCTGATTAAGTTGATGGTGGAGTTCTGCAACTTTCTGTTTCAACCTGGCCACATCTGCTTCGGCAAGAGCTATCTCCTCAAGTTCAGCTCTTGTCTTCACATCAGAATTGAGTAATTAGTTTGTTTTATTTTTACTTGGTAAGAATAAGGTAATAACACAATATATGAGACAATTAAATAGAATGGAAAAAAATAAAAAAATAAAAAACTCATAAACATATGTACACAAACCTTAGAATCCATGCCACGTGAACTGGTTAACTGTCCAGAAGACATGCTCAAACCAACCTCTAATGCAGCTCTAAGATCTCTTTCAGCTTGTAGCTGTTCTTGTAATCTTGAAACCTATAATATCACTTGGATTAGAGACAAATAGAGATAAAGAGTAAAGCAGTGATTGCATACAGAGACAAGCTAAGAAGGACGCTATTTTAAAATTATGTGTTAAAGTAGTGCCAGAAATGCCATTAGATATTAGTCATATTACACACATGCTACATACAGTAGAGCTACCTCCCAGATTCGCAACCTAAAATTAATGATAGGAAATGATTCAAAGGAGGCTCGGGGCGGCGACGATGGCGGCTCTGGTTCTGTCATCGGAGACCAGGGACACCCTGGGCGTGATCAAAGTCGAAATTGGTTTGCCGGTGGACTCCTCAGTGACGAGTTCGAGGTTGGAATTGGTTTGCTCGGAGTTTCTATTGAACTTCCTGCGCAGACCTCCGACTTCAATCACGTTGGCCCTCAACATGATGGCGATCACGTCCGGGGTGTCCCTGGTCTCCGAGGACAGAACCAGAGCCGCCATCCTCACGGCCCCGAGCCTCCATGAGTGGCGTCCGCACTTTTGCATCAGTTGCGGACGTCCGCCTGTGATCGGGACACACACACACACACTTTTGCATCAGTTGCGAACGTCCGCCTGTGATCAGGACACACACACACACGCACACGCACTTTTGCATCAGTTGCAGACGTCCGCCTGTGATCGGAACACACACACACACACACAAGCCGGATCAGAAGCGAACGTCCGCACAGATGCAAAAGTGCGGACGTCCCTCCTCAGGCCTCGATCAGGCGGCGGTTTCAGGCGCTGCAGTTGCCGGACGAACACTCCAGATATCCCGGACGGCGACACCATCAAGGCGAAGGCTCGGCAGATCGGAATCAAAGGTGTGCGCGGCGAGCTCGCCTGAAACCATGGAAGCCCATCAAGGTCAACTTCGAACTCTTCATCAACGACTCTAGAGGCAAGCAGAGGCTCGACATCAAGGCTTGGTTCGGCACCGGCAACCGCAGCGCCGCCATCGAGGCCTAAGGAGGGACGTCCACACTTTTGCATCTGTGCGGAGGTCCTCTTCTGAATGGCTCCGTGTATGTATATATATATATATATATGGTATCAAGTGACTTTTTTACCTCTTTCAAATTAGAAATGACAAAGAAAACCTGAAAATTGTTGAACTCCTTAATAATCATGTATTTAGCCTGTTACTAAGCAACTGGTAGCACCAGCACCTTCACTGGCCTAATTTTTGTTGCCCACTATGGTGTAGGTAAGATGCACTATCATTACTAGTACTACCAACCCATTCAGTTCAAAAAGACCAAAAAGGTCTCTCCTCTTCTGCACTATCTACTGTCTAGGGTTTGGACAGTTAATCACCTTCCACTGTCAACTGGTCCTTTGTTCTACTTCCATCACCATTTGGTCTGGTCCTTTAATTAATAATCCTTTCAATATTTTTAGATTATTTATTCAATTATTCTAAATAGTTGATTAAGCATATAGAGAGCGAGCGACACAAAGTAACTGTTTTCCTGCAGTTACAACTGTTGGGAAATATAGGTATCAGAACGGGCCAAGCCCCCTGTAAAACTAACTGTTCATATCATTTCATGCTTACCTACCAAAAGAGTAGGATACATGTCATGTAGATTGCTTTTAGGCTATAGCCAGAATGTGATGAACTTCTATTGTAGACAGTCTGAAAATAAATAATACCCTGGGGAAAAAAAGATAATTAGGTGGAATGATTTCATGAAGAACATACATCTTGTTCCAGTGCCAGGCGCCTCTCATGTAAAGCTTGCTTTCTTCTCTCCAAGCTAGCTTGTAAAATTGCATTTCCTCTAGCCTACAATTGGAGGTGGTTGATTCTGTTAGTAACAAAGCCACCTTTTATGATTTGACATCTGAATAAACTTAAGCATAAATTTTGCTACCTCTTTTGCAATCCTGTGCTGCAGGTCATTTTTAGCAATCTCAAGCCTCTGAATAGAAAGCCTAAAAACACAGAACATTCTTCATTGAAAAATACTAGAAAAGAAAATCACAACATAGTTCAGATTTTTCTTAGGACCTAATATAGCATGTTAACCCCAAAAGATTGAATTGAAAAGCAGATGCCTGAGAATTCTTGCTGCAACAAATAAGAGAGACCAAAATCTAAGATCCACCTTTGACACCATAATGAGGAAATGTGTCCATGGAGCAGCTTTCAAACCACCAACAACTAGACTCTTTATGATTAGTGAAAAATACAGGCACTACAAATGGAGCATGAAATGAAATGATAAGTGAAAGATATGCATATATTGAGTTTCTTACTCTTCCTCTCCAGAAGAATCGACTGATTCCATGGATAGTGTCTTTCTTGCCTGTACAAAAAATAATATACGACATCAGATGCCATTGCATTACAAGATACAAACCATTCATGTCAGACTAGATACTGCTATCAGATAAAACAAATGCCTAGATGCTGTTATGTCTGGTTCTTCAAAATGAATATCACACTAATGCTCATAGAATTATAGTCATTAATAACTTTAGATGAATTTATATTTTCTAGATTTACAAATTTTCTTCAGTTATAAAATGATAAGAAGGTCGTTTCTTTATACAATATTTAAAATGAATAAACTCTATTTGATGGATATAAATGTGGATGAAAAAGGGTAACCCCAAGACTAGGGCCGTGCTTTCGGTTGGTATTTTGAAGATTCAACCAAAATTCCAATAGAATATCTCTTAATTAGTGAACAAATTTTTTGCAATTTGAAAAAATAGGGTGTTTGAAACCTTATTTGGTAGACCGATATATGAACAAAAGACAACTTACATTGCTTCTTCCCCAAAATGCTGTTCGCTTTGCACTATGATTGGAGCCTGTTACTTTACCCACTGCCTTAACAGCTCCTGATTCAGACACAACTGGTAAAGGATGCCCTGGATCCATTGCTGATAGAATCTCTCCCATTGATCTGTACGATTCTCCCGCAGGTGATGTGCTTGGTATGCTCGTTTCACCATTCTCACTAATTGAATTTTCATTTTCTTTTATCTGTTTGCCTCCTCTATCCATCCCTTCGACGTTTGGATTCTGTTGAGGAACAACTGATTTTGAACTCTCAGCTGAAGCATGATTTCCATTAGGCGATCCAACATCAGAATCATCAGCCCCAAATGCCTGTATGAGCACATCAACGTACATGTCAACCAAAATGAACATGTAGGAGTACATTTGAATGGACAGAAAAAAAAATAACAAAACAGGTTCAAACAGACATAGTAAGGAATTTGCATTGAAGTTTAGGGTTTAGTATGCCTTAAGAGTCTTGAACGCCCCAGAGTTAATGGTTACAAACAACAAATTAATATAAAAAAATGCAATATCTGGTGACAAAAAAGGATCTTTACTTATCATCAGAAAATCAACATAATTTGACAAACAAGTTGTACAGCTATCGAGTTTCCAAATGTTTATCAAACTAATGTAACACAATTAAAAGATCAAAGGCCACAAAAAGCTATTTGTTTGACTTCAGCACAAGTAATTGGAGGACCCCAACCCGTTGCTGAAGTTAATGTCTCATGAAGTCAACACCATCAGCAGCATTGGAAGGCTTCTTACATTATAATGTAAAAGTTACAGTGGGACAGTAGAAACAACCTCTATGAAATAGGCAGGACAAGAATTTTAAAGTTAAAATAAATAATATCCAAACCCCACATTAACAGAATTATACATGAAGCATTACATGTGAGAGAGAGAGAGAGACCTTATAATCATAGAGGTCACTGCCAGCATAACCGCTGCTTTCACTCAATTTCCCACTGTGTACACGATCTTGGTCATCATCTGTTTCCGCATCAACTTCATTTTCGGCATCATGGTAACCATTATCTTTTATATCAAGGTTGTCATCATCGGACGAATCATCACTGCCGCTATTTTCAATTCGAGAATCAGCTGAGATCGAACACCGCAGTAAATTCTCATCCTGAAACAAGAGTCCAATAAGTAAAAACCACCCTATTGAAAAGTTAATCTGCTTGAGATAAAGACTTTGTGAAAAACATGCAAACCCCATAGAAATCACTGTCACCATCCCGAATGAAGTTTGAATGTTAATTTCATCTTAAACTATAAAATTTATTTGAAATTACTTTACTAGAAATGCCATCTTATTTATTCACCAAGGTTTTCCACTCTTCAGATCCTAGTTGTCCTATGAACGACTTTGAATCAATTTTCCAATTCTTTATCCACTCCACAATAGTCTCTTGCCTTAAAGATTTTTTCTGCCCGAAAGTCGCATCTTCAAAATTATTGTTAAGTTCACACCTCTCTCTTGTAAGATAAAGATCAATACTCCCAGTCCCAAACTTCCCCAAAATTGTCAAATTCCTTTGGTAATGCATGCTAGCACTATTCAGTTTCCTCAAATCACCAGAAATGTGTTGGTCCACATTTTCAATAACAGGACTAACAGTAACAGCCTTCTAATTGTAACAAAAACATATATCCGTCCCACTGATGCATAACACTCCTCCCTCTAAAATCTAAAGTGTCTAGCCGCCTGCACAACGTCAATGGAGAGTAGTTCATAGTTAATAACAGGACTAACAGTATCAGCCTTCTAATTGTAACAAAACAATCTATCCGTCCTACTGATGCATAACACTCCTCCCTCTAAAATCTATATAGTGTCTAGCTGCCTGCACAACGTCTGTTCATAGTTAATTCCCCTCACTCAGACTCCCTAGTAAAGCTGTCATTCCTTCATGCCCCAACCCCACTCAATTCATTTTATAAAAAATCTAATGCACCTCCCACCATAGACATTGAAAACCACAACTCATGAGCTTCTTGCCTTTCTGTAATGCAGAAACAAAATACTGCTTGAGATAAAAACCTGCCAACTCTTTTTCCACCAAGCCACCCAACACCCAGTTCCCCATTAGTTTGTCAAAAGACAAATCTAATCACATTAAAACTTAAAATCACCCCCAAAAGTACCATCTTGGACTACTGAATTCATACAACTAGACAATTACCTCCCAAAACCCTGTTACTCCCTGCTGAATCTGACAAGGCCAGTATTTACCTCTGAAAACCACAAACTCAGGAGCTTCCCTTTTATTATGCACAGAGATACAACATACTGCCCTACAACACACACTGAGATACAAATGGATCTAACATCTCACGGCCAAATATCCCTAACATTACACAAAACGGCAACATAACGCTACTTTTTAACCAAATACTGCAAAAACTTACCTGCCAACCTTTAATCAAATATTCTTAAGATTTGTTACCTGAGGAACAGCTAAATCTGGGTTATCCTTAAAACCAACATTTCCTTAGCGAAGTTCCTCATTCCTAGAACTTAAACCTCTATCTCATGTTTAGTTATAACTGTACCCCTTTGGCAAGGGCCATTACCAAACTCATCTTCTTCATTAGTTCAACCACTCATTCCCACTGATCTTTGCTAAACCAATGCTGCCTTCTACATCAACAAAAGGAAACAGCCATGGTAGGAACACTGAAGAGGAGAGCCGGACAGGTTCTAACGTATCATGGCACAGTAAACTTCAAAGTCTATCGAGTTTGAGACACTGCAAATTATTAATCTAGGTTCCATGGTAGAATTAGCCAGAACGGAGAAAGCAATAAACCCACTATTCCTTAAGTAATAGATTGAGACCTTACATCAAAAATGTTTTCAAACTCCTCCAAAAGCGTAGTGATGATTGCTTGAGCATTATTGGCGGCATTTGCAGCAGCAAGAAGCTGGGCAGAATTATCACCATTAATATCAAAGTCATCATCCAACTCACATTCACCAGCCAATAGAGGGCGTAAGAGCAAGGGTGCCATGCAAGCAGCAACTGCAGATGGATTCATTCGATTCTCATGAGAGTGAGAAGAGATGGTATGCATCATCTTTAAAATTCTGCACAGAAGAAAGGAAAAAAAAATTGTAAGTATTATTGAACATTTGTCTGAGATGATTGGGTAAATAGTAGTGCCACACTACGAAAACTCAAGTCAATATCATAATATGCTATAATGCAATAGTTTAATCGCAGGATTATCAATTAGCTTAACAATTCCTAACACATAGTTTTGTTTCTGCGTTAGCAAAAGCTTGTTTCTCATAAGAATATAGAAAGAATTAAAATTAAAAAGAATTCTTCATGTTTCTTTTAAAGTCTCCTAGTTGTAGAATGTTGTCTTCGTAGTTTTATTAATATTCCTTCAATCCAATATATCAATCAAATGACAAACGATATTGACAATTTTATCTGTGCTTATATAGTGTTTGCACTCATCATCCTTCAATTAACATGCATCTACAAGCATACAGGATTAATCTACTTCCTCCCTTAAAAAACTCACACATCATTGAAGAGTGTATTACAGAAAACTACCTTGTCTCCAAAAAGGACTAAAGAAGGCATCTCATGTCATGTAAGAGATGGATGTATAGATTACCTTTGTAATAAACGGCGGTTTGGTTCAGGAAATGTCTCTAATATTGAAGACCGCATTGCATTGATCCGAGCTTCCTTTCGATCAATTTCTTATCAAACAGAACAAAATGAACAGTTTAAATCATTTATTCTATTCAGATTATATATGATGGTCCTTTTAAATCAGAAACTCCAGGAAACTATAAGTGCAAAGTAAATCACATCAAGCATGCAGAGTTATAATTTTATCTATAGGTACCTAAAATGAGACTGCTGGCCAATATATTGTATAGAAAGGAGCAATTATATACCATATAAATGTTTTTTACATACTCACACAATAATTCCTTTTACTTAATTCCACACCCTCTTGTTAGTCACATCCAATCAAATAAATGAAGACGCATAAATAGAGCTAAACTTACTATAAGCCTCCAGCAAGGCAGTGCAGCAAGAAGCTGGTACTGGAGATGAGGGCAGCTCTCTCAGAACGTGCTGCAGGTCAAACAGCTTGAATTAATATTGGAAGTATATACATCACTCATATTAGTCAACAAGATCAAGTAGTTCAAGGGAGTACCTTGACACAATCACCAACAACATGAGCATCCTCATCAGGATCAAATTCAGTCTTGCCTATATAGGAAAAATTGGTTAGGGCAACCTCACAATCCAGCAAGCAAATCCAAACAAGTTACCATCATTGATAAAGCAGATAGTGAGAACTTGAATACAATAGATACCTTGTTCATACTCTTGTACCCTGCGTTCTACCTCCTCAACATCAGCAGACTGTCGCAAAATTCCTTCAACTTTAGTACCTATTGGAATATCAAAGATTGTAAAATTGTAAACCATACTGATTAAATCTTGTGTGTGCACTCTATCTTGCATCGCTCCTAGTACACTGATAAATTTGTGTTTTCAATTAGCTTTAAAGGCAACTAGAAATAACAGTTCATATTGATGATGTCTCCATATTATGGTAAACAAAGATATCTTGAGCGCATATCTAATATTTGGAAATGGGAGATCAACAATAATATGCTTTTTGGATACAGAAATAATAGTAATGCATTCATATTGATGATGTCTCCATATTATGGTAAACAAAGATATCTTGAGCTCATATCTAATATTTGGAAATGGGAGATCAACAATAATATGCTTTTTGGATACAGAAATAATAGTAATGCATTCACAGATATGGTGTCCAACACATGAATTCCAAAGTTTCAGACATGAAAATACATGAACAGATGTATGCAACTTATTTATTATAGTCCTCTATCCATACATGACAAATTATACTCCAAAAAAAAAAAATCAGGTATGGAGTTTCTGATACAAATGGGCTGCCAAAAAAAAAGAACATGTAACAGATACTCCAAATTTGCTGTTTAATCATATGCTTTTTGAACGCAGAAATGAGAGTAATGCATTTACACAGACACAAGTCTGACACATGAGTTCCCAAATTCCAAACATGAAAATACAAGAAAAATGTGTGCAACTTATATATTGCAGTCCTCTACATATACATGAAATGACATAAAGCAGATATACTCCGAAAGATTGAGGTATAGAGTATCCATAGTTCAAATTTGGACTATATGGTTCAAATTTGTATCCATACGACCTCTTGGCAAATTTTGACTTTTGGATGGGCCTGATAGGCAAAGGATACAGGATGCAAGGAGAAGATTTTTCTTGTTTTTGAGTAATTTTGTCAAGAAAAAGCAGGTGCAGGGGTAACTTAAAAAGTCGTAAGGTATGGGATTATTAATATAATATCAAATGAATACCTAATAAAAAAATAATAATTTCTTGAGTATGAAATTTTGTTCGTATCATCAAGATCACAACATACCAAACTTTTCAAGGAACCGAAGAGCTTTCTCGAGGAAAGAAGGACCTCCATCAATATCTTCTAGGGCAAGCAGAATTGGTCTTCCAACGACCAAAGATTTAACAGGACGCTTATCCCTCCCTGAAAACGAAAAAGATGTACATATAAACTAGCTCAATATAGAGAAATCATGAAACATAGAATTGTTAATAGAGTAAAAGTACAAACATTGATGGAAAGACCCTTCTATTGTATCATTTGTGTCATTTCTGAAAATCCCATTGTGCCCCATGACAAGGGCGGCACTTGGAGCTTGTGCAAGGGCATGTTCAAGGGCTGTCTTCCACTCGTACAAGTCTTCTGATGTCTCAGCCTGTGACATGAACAATCTCAGAGTAAATTTTGTACATAAATATAAGGAAATTAGCAACTATAGTCTATATTCGCATAAGAGCAATGAGAATATATAAGGCAAAACCTTAAGAGTGAAAGCCCGCCCATCACGTCCATCAGGAAATAAAACAGTCAGCAGCTTTTTATCTTCTCTAACAACAACACTGCAAGAAACCAATGCATTCATTAGGCAGATTGCACAGAGTTATTCACCAAATAGTCATAGTGGCCGTGCCTACCTCCCAGAATTGTTCAGGTCAATGCCTCCTAAAGTCAAATATACTTCACCACCTTTTTGTGGAAGTGCGCTCTGAAAAAAGAAAAAGAAAAACGACAAAGACTAATTTAATTAATAACTCATAAAGTCATAATTAACAAACTTGATGTATGAGTTGAGTATTAACAATATTATATATAATACTGATGTAATATTATGATAATATTGAATATACTTATTACATTATACTTGAGAAACAACATCATGTCACTTATCAGTTACTTAGTAATGGCAAAGTATTTAAGTAGTTGTGAACATGTGACTTACAAAACAAGCAACCACCTCATACAACCATGATTGCTAACAAAACATAAGCATTTCAACTACTATTGACTTGTAATTTTTCTAAGCAATGCAACCCTGAAATTGTTTGCAGTCATGTTTGATGCTACAAAGGCAGGTTATTGTATTTCAAGACTATGGACTTTTATCAGCACTGAGTTTCTCGCAATTCTTCCCCACTGCGGTGTGTGTCGTGTGCGTGTGCATGTGTGTGTGTGTGTGTGTGTGTGTGTGTGTTTTCCTCCATGATATTATTTGCACTTTTGCAGTCATGTTTGATGCAACAAATGCAGATAAACATTGTATTTAATGTTCAAGACCATGGATTTTTATCAACACTGAGTACCTCACAATTCTTCCACCGTGTTGCATGTCTAGGTGTCTGTTGTATGCATGTTGATATGTGTGTGTGTGTGTGTGTGTGTGTGTGAGAGAGAGAGAGAGAGAGAGTTTTCCTCTTTAAAAGATTCTTTTTCAGTAACTTTATTGACTTGTAAAGACTTATCAACTGACAAACTCTGTTCCAAGTAAAATATCTATAACCTTTGTCCAAGATGTAAACTCAAAACCCAATGTCCCAAAAATTTCACAGTCAATACAGCTAACATATATGAAATATCAATTTAATTGACCAACCATTGTTTTTCTATAAGTATATTGAATCATGCAGAACAACTGCCACAAGTTATAAAAGGAATAAATGGAGACATAAACATAAGAATACTAGTATATCCAAAACCATGATAAAGAGATTACTGATTGATACTAACAGGATCGTTTTTAAAGAAAACCAAAGAAGTCCGTGTGAGGATAAACCACCGCTTCTTCCAAGACTTCCACCCTATTCCTGCAAAGTTAATAAACAAGAGTCTGAAATACTATCACCATATGATAAGAAAGTACTACAGAGAAGTTAAAACTACAGTTGATAAAATTCTAGACTTAAATTAAGATAATCTTAACTTAGGGATTCAACATTATAATATATTCAAAAAAAAAAAAAAAAATAGTGAAGAGTGTAACTGAAGTAAAGATAATTCTGAAAGCAAACTATGCAATTCCAGTTCACTAAAATGTTTTCCCACACTAACGCCATCAAACAAAAGCCACGTAAGCTGGTAGTGCCTAATGCCTGTGCCTGCGAGAGGCATAAGTTCTTTGGTGGAAATACAAGAGCATGGTGTTAGGAGATGTGCTATGAGCAACTTCTTGGGGTGGTGTGGATGGAGACAAATAGAAGGAAACTTTAGAGAACAAAGGGTGAAGAGAGGGTTTGCTGTGGGATAGAGTTGGCCGTTGGTTTCTTTTGAATTGGGGAGTTGTTCTATCCATGCAACCCCTTTGATTGGAGTGCCGTTGAGATTTAGTTCTCTTTTTCTAGTCTCTTTTATGATTTCGGTTTTTTTATTTTTGAGATTATTTTTGCAGCTTTAGAAAAGTATTCTACTTCCCTACAGCTAGTATCATTGTTTCTTTTTGTTCCTATAAATGGAAGTATGTTTCTATCAAAAAATAAATAAATAAATAACAATAAAAAAGCTCTAAACAAAGAATGGGACATGGAAAATGTTTACCAACCTTTTGAAGATATGAATAATGGGCCACTCTTGAAGACCTGCAAGATTATGTCATGTGTTAGAAAGCATGGATAATCAGCACCCAGCAAGCAACTTGTGAAATTAATTCCCAAATTAAGCACCATCAGATTGAGAGGAACACCCAAAGCATCATGTTAAATTATTAGAAACTGCAAATTATGAACACCTCGGAATGATTTCTCCGATTCAGCAAAATCCCTCAAAACAGCATTGTTTGCAGGCCCAATTCATTTGAACATTAGTTGAAAACAGTAGAGCAAACACAGCCTAAAGCAACCTCAATCATTTCACCAAGTACTTTGGGTAACAAATCTCCGCCTGACCTATACCAATGAATTTCATTGGACCCAGAAATGTTGAATCACAACGCGAAAGGAAGGCTAATCAATTCTATTCAATAACAAAAAATAGGTTCATTATCTGGTTTTCAAATTGGAAAGAAAACCTTGCCATATTCCCTTGCAAACTTGCCATAAAAAAAAAAAAAAAAAAAAAAAGCCAAAGTAAACAAGAAATGAGATCGTGGAGGTTGCAACTCCATACCGTGTTAGAAGCTCCGGGGCGGGGGCGCTCAAAAGCAGCTAAAGAAGCCGACATGGCCGATTAACATTGCTGGCTCAGCAGCATTTGGCCATGGAGTCAACTCGGGAGTAGATCGGAGAGGAATCACGGCGATCTGAGTTAGCTGGTGCTGGATTAACAAGCTTTTAGGGTTTTAGGTTGGGGACAGATGGATGGAGTTTAAAAGAAGCAACAACCGAGAGAGTTACTTCTCACTCTGTCCCGCTGGCTTTCTACTTGCTCTCTCAGAGACAAGAGCAATTTCCTTTTTCTTTCTTCTTTTTTTTTTTTCTTTCTTTCTTTTTGTTTAATTAATTGGATTAGGTAGAGAGAGTGCAGTAGTGGTTCTTTTATGGTAATGACTAGAGTTTCCTTTTCACCTACTTGGGAGGAGGAAAGGGAGAGGAGGATAGTGTGGTCGTGTGCGGTCAAGCCGTGGTCTTAACTCTTAAGTCTTAACCAATAGGAGCAAACCAAACGAGAAGATCTAGAGGCGCGCTAAAGCTTCACGCGCCCTTGTAAGAGAAAGATTCCACTTTTTTTTTTTTTTTGTTCGATTATCGCAAGAAACAACGACCTGATTCCTAAAACAATTCAACCCTGAGGTCAATTTCAGTAACTCAGTCATAAAAGGCTTGGGGCTAGAATTTAGGCCTTGAAATATGAAAATTTGGGTATTCACTAAGATAAACATTTACCTCAATTAGTCTCCACGCGTGACTTACACACACCTAATTTTTCTTCATCTAGGGTCTATCAGAGTCGTCCGTGTAATCTAGTTGAACCTTTGCCTTGGTTAGCTTTCATTAACGGTACAAAACAGAGGAATAGCTAGCCAACTGCGACTGTATGCACAATGATGAAAATCAAGTCATCTACTTTCCTCTCATTCTCATCCTTTCAAGCCGACACATGACTCTTTGAAACAAATTCGAAATCAAATTCAAATGGTCAATTCTTGTTCTAGTACAATGATTCAAATCGGGAGTTTTGTTCTAATATACAATTCGGAAACAAATTGGACTCGATTAAGAAGCAAAACAGCAATTTCCAGTGGAGTTGGCAGTGGCTGGAAATCCCCAAACACCCAAATCTTAAAAACTTAATCAAAATTGAAAAGTAAATGTACCACAATGTAGAGCTCGACGAGTAGATGAAATTCCATACCTCATGCATGGCTAACTGTCGCCGGAGTTGCCGAAAAATGCTTAAGAACAGTCGGAAAGCCAGAAGCTTTGGAGTTTCGATTCTTCTTCCTCGTTTGGAGATGGGACGAACCAAGAGCATAAGGAGGTCAACGATGAGGAGGCAAGTTGAACGGCATCGATGAGCCGCCTTGATGTGGCCTAACGCTGAAGTTATGATCGAGTAACTGTCGTGGGTCGACGAAATGGGTTGAAAAAACCAAAAGGTATTTTGATTCTTGTTATGTTTTAGTTGAAGGAAATGTGTTTAAATGATCATGGTTGGCATAGTGGTGAAGCCACCTAGCAATTGTGTTGGTTGAAGAGGTTCATACCACGCGGGCTGCAATTTTTTGTCTTATTTTTAGCAAAGTGCAATTGAGTTTGTTTAACTTTTTTAATTTCTTTTTAACTTAGTTTGTGTTATTCCCGTGTAAAAAAATTATAATGAACAAGTTGATTATATTATAATAAACTATATAATTTTTAAAATAAGAAAAATATGTATACATATTAATGTTATTAATGGAGATGGACTTTTTTTTTTCCTTTTTTAAGGTAGGGCTAAACAGCTGCCCTTAAGCCATAACCATTAATGAAATCATAGAATACAAAGGGGGAAACATAGTGCCTAGACCTCAAATTGCAATAAACCATAAGAGAACGTCCCAAAATAATATTCAAAGTCTCTACTAATCCTGTGTATTCTAATACACACCATTAGCAAAAAGTGCACAACTGACTACTCTATTTGCTTTACAATTTTGGCGACATATTGGAAAGATAATGCTCTTGCAAAGCCATAATACACTAAAACCAACTTTCCCACCACGTTGCCACTGAAAAATAAATCCGGTGACACATGGTTTCATCCTGCCACTAGGAGCCTACGACCATTTGACGATGCAAGGAACTCGTTGTTGTCCTAGGCAAGACACGGCACTCAAAGTGCACAAACCAAGACGACGCCCACCTCCTCCTACTATCCAAAAGTAGAAATTTACTAGAAATAGTACCAGCGCTATGCCACGAGGATTTGTTATTGGTAACAATTTTGTACGCAAGGTTTACTGATAAAATGTAATAGATTATGATATATAAATTTGGGAATGTTATAGATTCCTGCTTAAGCAAACTATGATTGATTTGTGCACAGAGAAAAAAAAAATGATTTCCAGTTTGTTATAAATGTTCAAATTTTGCTAAGGATTTCTGATTTATTAACATTTAAGGTGTATAAAAGGAATTCACAATCATCAACAACATAACCCAAAATGAGGTGATATTTGATTAAAGTAATAAAATAGTATATATCACACATCAAACTATTAATCTTTTAACAACACATGCAAAGGAATAAAACTAAGACTTATAAATGAACTCAATGTTGGCAACCTGATGATCAAACCAAAGCAAAATTTCAGAATTGAAGACATTACATACAGATGAAAATTATGGCAGTTAAAGAGATTGAAACTATTGAAAAATTATCATATGATCATCATGTCTACCAGCAAAGGTAGGAACCTAGAACGCAAACTGGAAAGCCCTCCACAGCATTTTAACAC
This sequence comes from Rosa rugosa, assembly GCF_958449725.1. Lineage (NCBI taxonomy): Eukaryota > Viridiplantae > Streptophyta > Magnoliopsida > Rosales > Rosaceae > Rosa > Rosa rugosa. The sequence goes on along the minus strand of NC_084821.1, from coordinate 29,373,517 downwards.
ATCATTTTAGTTGTTTTTTTTTATCAATTTTGGTTCTAGTAGTATGTACCTCTCTACTGGCCTTTGCTTCTCTTTTTGCCTGCATCAACATAAGGTCCATTTCAAAGTTAGTTAACCACTTTTCCTAATAATTCTTATTGAGTTTCCCAAAGTTCAAACATAGTAGCTAAATATGTAAAACTTTCTAACCAAACTACTGCAGCTTGAGAAAACATCCACCATTGCTTCTATTACCCGGATGAGGATATTGAAGTCAAAGTGGATATTTTAACTTTGAAATTTCATAGTTTCCTCATCTTTTGTTCGCTCTAGTGTATCTTTTTCTCCTTTGATCTACATGTTACTTCATTTTGGTTAGTCATGGAAAATGCAAAGATAATCAAAATTTGTTGAGACTAATTTCTACTACATTTTTAGTGCATTTCTCTCTACATTTTGCTTATTTATTTCCTTAACAATGTCATTTCTAACTTGTTTTATGTTTTTAGGTAGTTTTGAGTCTGGAAATGGGAGGCAAGGAGTTATTTGCGCAGAAATGAGAAGAAGTGGAGAAATGAAGTTTTCCCAGTTCTACCAGGAAAAGGAATATCAGTTGAAGTAGGAACTAGGAAAGAGCTCGGAAAAATGATGTTCGGAAATGAAGAAATGACAGAGTCCCAGTTGGACTAGGAAACCTGATGACACTAGGAGTCCTGATGCTGCTAGGAGACCTGGTGAGACTAGGAGATGCTGTGTCTTGAAGATGACTCAAGATAGTTCAAGAATGTTCTAGATTAAACAAGAATTTCGGCAATCATAGAGATGGATTTTGAATTGGCCCAATTGGAGAAGTCTGACCCAAAGATTGAAGCATGTGACTTGCACATGAGTCACATGATGCTCTAGATCCTTCTTGACGTATTGGAGGAGTTCTTTGCTCATTAGAATTGCTTTTTTTCCTTGAAAAATAAAGGAGTTATTCAAGGAATTTCAGCAACATCTTTTTGTGATATTCTTGGATTTCTATGGAATTTTGGAAAAGAAAATAAAGGAATAAATATTGATTTATGATTCCTAATTTCAAGGAGGACGAAATATAGTCCAAATACATGGAAGAATTCGGCAAAGAAAGGTTACTTACTCTCCAATTCTCATGCAATTTTCTTATTGGTCGAGTGATGCAATCAAAGAAAAATTCAAGGGAACCCTAGCCCTTGTCGTTCACTATATAAAGGAGGTTTGTGAAGACATTCTACACACCACAAAATTCAGAATCAAAAGCCACAAACACTTCCCCTTCTCTTCCAAGTTTCGGCAACTCCAAAGAAAATCCAAGTTCAAGGCCGTGAAGCATCCTCCTCTCCATTCAAGCATCCTTGTCGTGATCCTCATTCATTCCACCACCTTTTGAAGCTTCTTGCGTCTTTAAAGATCAAAAAGTGTAACCATGAAACTCTATTTTTGTTTTTGGTTTTTGAATGTAAACTATTTCGGTTTTTTGAATGAATTGCGATTTGGTTTTCTTTCTTGGTTCTATGAATTGCGATTTCTTGTGATAATGAAGTGTTGATTTTAGATATGTAATTTTCGAATACTATGAAGCATGTGTTAGGTTTTAGGTTTTTAAATTGTAAAATTGCTATTTCATATATGTTAAGCATGATTGTTAATTTCGAGCTTCAATCCCATCTTTTATATGTTAATTGATCTTTGGATGCATACTTAGGTTGATGAACATGTAATTGAATCCATATTAAGGTGCTAGCATTCTAGGCTTTAATAATTAAAGTGGAAAACCTATAATTACTTAGGTAAATTAACAATGAGTCTTGCATGCTTGATTAGCATTCTAACTTGTGTTCTTGGCTTGAATTGATCAAACTTCCAATATTCTTAATGCGTTAAAAATGTTCTTGTTAGTGATTAGCTACCACTAGTAATTGCATGCTTAATAGGGTTAACTATAGTGCGTTCATCTAGTCAATTTAATTAAGGGAAGTAAAAAGAACTTTGTATGCGTTCATCTTTGTTCTTGATTGATTCTATGCTTTGACATATTTTGATTCGTGATTTGATGTTTGAAACCTTGCCAACGTGTTAATAGTAGTTAATTCTATCTAAATTCGTCCCATCCATTTAACTCTACTTGATTCTGTGTTTTGATGTGTCACATGTACATAATTACTTAGTTGTTAAATTAAATAAAAATCATAAATCCTCTTACTTGTATTTTTCGTAAATAATGTGTATATTATATAGTTTTGTTTGGTCTAACGCTTTATTTTTCAGGAATTAATTAGGCCCTAATCCCCGGTTGAGAACGATCCCTACTTATTCTTACTACATTGATAGGGTTTTAAATTGAGCACTAACTTTGTGCAGGTCAAAATTCATGAAATAAAATTTTTTGTATAGGAAGTTGAGTTTACCTTGGTGAAATAATGTTCAATCTTGTCAAGGATCGGACCTAGAGGAGTCTTTGTTTTCTAATTGTGTAGTTCTGTCACGCCCCGAATTTCGAATAAAGAAATTCAAATATGAAACACGATAACTTAACAAGCAGAGGAAAACACTTAGAAAAATTTTCACTTAAACTAAGCAACAAAACAACCGAGCTCACAGTGTCAATACCAACTCATTCTTTAGAGTCACATATTACATTACCGAGAGTTTTGCAAATTAAATTGAACAACAATTCAATAAGTAAACACACCCACCACACTCACTATACAGCGAAATACTAAAACTAAAAGTACACTTCTACGTCCACACTACGACAACAACAAGGGCTCAGCTTCAATGATGATTACTCGTTACTCTGACCTACACAATAACCCCTACACCATGGAATAGTGCACCGGGCTGAAATAACAAACCCGATAAGCTTTTGCAAGCTCGTGTGAGTAAACCCAAATAACCACAACAAACACTTTTAGACTCAAGGAAAACAAATCAACACAATGATTATTTATATATATATATATATATACAGATCCCATCCAGAGCGGAGCTCCGCTTTGAAATTAACGTGTGAAGTTCGAGTTTTGGGTCACTTTTAGGTCGCATATCCACATCTCGACCGTTCAGTTTTTAGGTACTAGTGTATAGATCATCTCTGCAAATTTTCAGCTAAATTGATGATCGTTAAGGTATCTAACTCGCTTAAACCAATGGACGGACTGAATCTGTCAACTTGAACCGTACTAGCTTTAAGGCAGTTATCAATGCCTTAGCGATCATCATTTTGGCTGAAAATTTGCAGAGACAATCTATACACTAGTACCTAATAACTGAACGGTTGAGATGTGGATATGCGACCGAAAAGTGACCCAAAACTCGAACTTCACACGTTAATTTTCAAAGCGGAGCTCCGCTCTGGATAGGATCTGTATATATATATATATATATATAAATTTATTTATTCATATAATTTAAAACAAATATTTATTTTTGAAAAGGATATCATAATTTAACAAATAATTTCAAATAATAAAGTAACTCCGTTCATAAATGAACCTCGTGAGATTTACTCACCTCTAAATCTCGCTGCGTCTTCACATGCCACACGAGATAAAGCTCGAAACAACAAACTCCTTTCAACAACCTCGTCACACCTAGTCACAACAAGTCACACTCAATACGATACAACGTACACAAGCATTTAAAATTTGAAACCCGCGAACTAAAAACCAAAGACTACATCCAACAAGACGAAACTTCCTCCGAGACCTCCTAAGGTCTCCGGAACACTTCTAGGATCAATTTCACAAAACTATATGACGATCCAACTGTTGGATCCTCCCGGATCGCAAACCAAGAAAACCGAAATTACGAAAATCCTAACATTTTCAAATGATCACATCATGACCCCATAATATATCAACATGCTCATATCGACGAGTAGGACACAACAAAGGAAACCGAAGCACAAAAGGTGGCTGCGCATGAGCTCCACGCGCCGTCGGCAACCCCCTAATTGGGTCATGAAACCTATGCCAAAATGTTCGCAACAACATGCCCAACAACTTCGTCAACTACCACAAAGTCCAATTTTAACTAAAGAAGCCGGAATTTACCTAGAAAGCAAAAGGGCCGATTGAAACCCTAGAATTTCGACTCTTCGATTCAGCCTCCACACTTCAAATTGCTTCAAGCCACTTGGAAGGAATTATCAGCATTTCACCGGCTTTAAAAGCCCCCAAAAATCGGCGCCAGAGATGTCGTGCTGCCACTGCTTTCTTCACCTTATTGCACATTCTACGGTTCAAATTGAGCCACCAAACCACCATAGACTTGAAGAGGAGGAAGAGACTGTTCGAATGGGACCGGTGGCGCGGCCAGAGGTGGCCGGACAGTCGAGAAATAGCTGGAGAAAGGGAAAACGGGTCGAGTTCGGTGTTGGGAGAGATTAGGGTTTCCGATTTTGGAAACTTTCCGAAAAGAGAAATATGAAATATGAAATTATTTTGGAATTTTTCTATTTATAGGAATTTCCCAAAATAGTAAAAACTTCCACATACCATAACTTCCTCATACGAGCTCTGATTTACGCATGTCGCATGTCCACGAACTTGTATCTATGCACTCTACGACTTTCATGAAGGAAGTTTTTGGAGAAACCCAATGATTAAAAAGTCAACCCTTTGACCCCTCGAAATAAAACGTTTTCAAGTAATTATTTGTCCGAAACACTTTTGCTCCACCCTCTAACAAAAACTTTATTATTTCCAGGAAATTTTAAGAAATAATAACGAATTTTCGGGGTATTACAAGTTCAGTGGTTATTGCATTCAACTTTCAGTGGAGTGTTGCTTCTGTCTTCATGGTTTCTAACTTCTTTGTACGAGATCTTACAAACCTTGATAAAACCTGCAATTTGGAAACGCTACTAGCAAAATAACAATACATACAGATTTAACTCACATAGATTATTTAAAAGCCACAGATATCTGTGCGAAATACAAATACTAATAGATAACCGTGTAAAATAAGCATAATTGGGCCCACAATAATTTATATAATAACAATATAAATGGAAATCCGTGTGAATAAATAACAGTAACAGATATGTATAGGCCCCGTGAATTTCGAACGTCACTTTTGGATGGGATAATTTTTCGAGACCTCTGTTTGGCTAAAGACTTTTGGAAATAGCTTGGGCTTAGGCCTTAGGCCCAAAAATAGCTTAAGGTTAGAGTCCACAATCTACTTTAGACACCCAACAAACAAGTATGCTAGTGAACCTAGCCCAATAAATTAGTTGACCTTTGACCCGAACATCTCCCTTGACCTAATAAAGTTCTTGTAGCTCATGATAGCATCCTTGCATAATTTTGAAATCTACTTATGCGTGCATTTACGATTTTCTTATGTTACCTTGTTTCTTACAATTAGTGGAATTTCTATTCGCCTTACCCGACGCTTACTCCTCAACCATCCCTCCGTCTCTCAAAAATACTATTTACTTACCCAATACATATTTTTCAAACTCTAGCAAATTTCCGACAAAACTTACCTTGCCATTTTTCTATCTAAATACAAGTTTGGTAAAAACAAATTCTTATTTAGTCTTGTCAACATTTTAATTTTGAGTTTTTCTTGTATTTATCAATTCTACTTTTATCTCCCTATTATTTTAAGTTTAAAACCTATTTTTCCTATCACATGACTTAGCTGATTCAAACCCTTTTTCTGCCCACAAGTTGAACTTTCTACCTTACACGCAAAGCCCAAATCCCTCTTCTTTTCTTGTTCTCGTCGAAATTGGGCAGAGAGAAAGGAGAACCTCGTTCAGCTCCTCCATCCCACGTTGCCACCATGCATAGGGCAAACTCTCCTAGAAAATCATCCCAGGCCTTCAAAATGAAGTATCCAAGCTAGAGGTTGTCATTCATCCTTCTCCTCTTACCTTTTCTCTCATTCCTGTGCATATCAGTCTGCTTGCATGCTCCAAAACACCTAGTTTGGGACCTTTGATCAAAATGTCTTCTTCATCAAAGTTACTCATATTTGTCTCTTCTATCTGAGCTCCAAATTTCAGCCCTCAAAATGTCTTTTTCATCAAAGTTGCTCGTTTTGAGACCTGGAGCAGATTCTTGCTTCCTTATCATCTATTCATCGATGCAAGCATTTTGATACATGGTTTGTAGCATTTGGAGATCGTTAGAGCATGTTAGGGTTTTTAATGGTTTTGATTCGTTTAGTTTTGGATCTGTGAGATCTGACCGTTGGATCAACTTGTCGTTTGACATATTGATCTTGGGAGTGTTCTAGAGACTTTGGACAATCCCGAATGAAGCTTCATCTCGATTGACGTAGTTTTCGGGCTTTAGTTCGCCTGTTTCGAACTTAGATGCTTCCGTACTTCAAGTCGTATTAAGATGTGACCTTGATGTGATTAGATACGTGACGGAGTTGTGTTGAGCAGATTGTGGCGATTAGTGCTTATCTCGGTTTGTGTGTGAAGATGCAGCGGGATTTAGAGGTGAGTAAATCTCACAATGTTCATTTACGAATGAAGTTACCTTATTGTCTTGAATTTATTTATTTAACTTTGACTATAGTTGGTTTTAGCGGCCTTCTTGAGAAAATAACTATGTGTGTCTATATATATATTTAGGGCTAAATACTGGTTACTACCCTGTGGTTTAGGTCCAAAATCAATTCAGTCCCTGGACTTCTAATTTCATCAAAAACACCCCTGCACTTTCAATTTTGATCTAATAGGTCCAATTTATTAATATTCTGTTATGGGTTCAAGTTATAGTTGGATTATTAGTTGAAAAACTATTTATTTTTAATAGTAGGACTCACTCCTAAATTGACTATGCAGGCCACCTCGACATCACATCATAAAACATAGGCCATATATGAGCCACGTTAAGAAGTTAAATAACTCAATTGTCGGAAAACTAACAAATTGGACATATTAGATCAAAATTCAAAGTGCAGGGGTGTTTTTGATGAAATTAGAAGTTCAGGGACTGAATTGATTTTGAACCCAAACTACAGGGTAGTAATATGTATTTAGCCCATATATTTACGTGAAATTTATGAATCATTGTGGATTTGATGTGTGATGAAGCAATATGCATGATTTGGTTTATTTTATTTTTTTGGGGTATGAATTTTCGTAAACAATATATTGTGGAAATTATGATTTTTATTGTGCGACTCTCTTAATGTTTTGGTCTTTGTACCAAGGGTCATAGATGGTGATTGAGATTGGGAAATCTAATATTTAAATTTAGGTAACATTTTTGAGTCCAGCGTGACTGCTTTAAATGTTTTGGTCTTTGTACAGGAGGTCATAGATGGTGATCGAGAATGGGAAATCTATTATTTAGATTTGGGTGACATTTTTGAGTCCAGCATGATTGCTTTAAATGTTTTGGTCTTTGTATGAAGACCAAAAGGGTCAGAAGATCGGGGTCACAGATGGTGACCAAGGCATGATATCGGGATACCAAGCCTTTGGCTGGGTTATTGGTTACGACCAGTTAGAGCTCTAGTCTGTCTGTCATTGTATCTTATGGGGTAACAGTTGAGGAAAACACTATAACGTCGAGAAATTGAATTAGAAGCAAACTTGGAGAAGGAGGGAAAACGATACATACATTGTTAAAGAATAAATATTATAGATGATCACCGAAACCAAAAACTACTTTGCAACATACCTGTTCTATAGATACTGTAGAATTTAAAAAAAAAAAAAAAGAACTTATCATACCTGTTCAATTATGGCATAGTAATGTGAATTAGCCTGCATCAACAAATTAAATGAACTAATGTATTAAGCTTCAAAATTATAAATGATCCGGTTACATAATCACTTCACGCACCAGGAGCAATCTAAGTATGGTTAAACTCCGACCCTATAAGAATTGACATATAACTAGATGTAAAGGGCAAAAACCGAATCTTAGGCTTTGAAATCAAACAAGCTTCTACAAAATCCTATGAATATTACCTCATTATTCATCACCCAGCCACTTCCAATGATTTCTAACTAACAATTCTTTACCAGATTGGTGAACAATTCTCTTTTGTCATCAAATGAGTCTCTCCACCACCTTTCCAGATAAGACATCTCTTCCCATATAAACTAGCGCCGAGTATCCTACACATTCAAATAATCAAATCCACTCTACTCAATCTCATACAAAGGCAACAAAATTCAAAACAAAAAACCTTAGCAAATGAAAAACCAAAAACAAGAACCATACATCTCTTAATACAAACACAAAATTGCTCTAACATGCTATCATTTCATTCCTTTAAGACTCCATTCTCAAATTCGAAAGTTCAAGAATCGACGAAACCATGCAATCACATTTCAAATACATTATAACACAAAGCATATTAGAAATTTGAACAGCAAACAGTTGAAGCAATTAGTCTATTTAGAAGCTCATAGTGTCCATTAATCATCGAATCAAAACCTAACAAATTGAAGATCACAATTCACCAAAATTGAAGCTTAGCTAAGCTCAGCTCACCTTGGAAAGTGTATTAACAATGGTGTTGAATATATGCTTGGACTGCCTCTCATAGTACTCGTCACAGCGAGCTTCCACCTTGGATCGTTATGCAAGTGCGGCACCAAAATCACCTTCAACTTCTTAGAGTCTCACTCATCACCTTTGTAATTGACTCTCCAGCCTTACTTCTACAGTCCACTGTCTATGTCGGAGAACTCAATCTTGTCATAAAGCTCCTTGGTGGTGATGTCCATAGCGGCGCCCGAAACAGCGTCGTTGTTGGTCTCTCTAGGTCTTATTCAGGGGATGGGTTTAATTTGGGACTTGGAGAAGCGGATCGATTATGAGACTTGCGGTTCATGAAAAGAAGCTACATGAAATTAGAGATTGTGTGGCAGCGAATCATCGACGACGGTGGCAGCGATAGTGTCAAGATTCTGCTCCTTTAAATTGATTGCCTGAGCTACTCAAATAACCAGCAAAAAACAATGAATATCAAAAGCCCAAAAAAAGAATTGGCATACCAAAGCGAAGCATGTTCATCCTAATATGAAAGAAACCCCAAAAAGTGAAATGCAAAGAAACCCTAATTTGATGTGCAGATGAAGGGAGAGATGAGAGAGAATTATCTACCCACCGGAATTGCTAGAGGATAGGCTTTGGCTTTGACATCGACTAGTGCTTTTAGCTATGTGGGTAAAGATGAAGATGAGGGAGATTTTGTGAGAGAGATGGGAGCCATGAGTTTTCGGCGTCTCAGAGGAGATCGAGAGGTTATGAAAATTGAAGGGAACCCTTTTCAATTAAAAAAAAAAGTGTGGGAAGTTTAAGTTTTGGCCCAAAAAAATGGGCGGGCTACATAATTATGGCTCAACCTCATTTACGGCACTCATCTAAAGCATACCGTAAATGGGTCTATGTTATTTAACATTTACGGCGTGCTACCAATGCATATCGTTAATAGATCAGCCTCATTTACGCCACGCATCTAAAGCATGACGTAAATAACTCTATGTAATACTACTTTTACGGCACGCATTTGTTGTGCGCTATAAATGACCAATTTTTACGGCATACATGTATGCACGCCATAAATTTTGCACAGTAAAAAACTCTTTTTCTTATATTGAATGATTGTGTAAGAACATTACCTTCGAGAGCTCCGAATGATCTTTCAAATCCCAGTAGTTTCAATGCGACAGATTAGTCTACCCCAAAAATCTCACCCAATGCAAGCTAAATCATAAGCAAGTCATATTGCAAATACTTAAATACAGATTTTCATAAAAAATAATAAGAGATTCAAAGATAACAACTGTTATTGAACAACATGTAATATTGGATTAAATTTGAATTATTGAACAAGAGATAACAACCAGTTTACACAACAGAAACATAACAAACTAAGCTAGAAAGAAAACTACATGTATTCACTACCACTAAAATTGAAACAGACGACGCCCGACGCCAACCAATTTTCTGTCGTTGATTGAATTTTTTTTTTCAGACGTTGTGTTTGCAAAACTTGTCATTTAATATGGACTTTGGAATTAGTTCATAAGACGTTTAAGAAAAGAATTGTTGTATGACGCTAAAAAAATTGAGCCCCAAGTTTCCCACCATATAAATGCTGCCAAACACCATATGAAACCCCAAATTTTCCCCAACATGTATTGATCATACGACGAGAAATAATATAACTGTGGTCTGATCAAAGAAAGGAGGGAGATTTCCCACCACCATTTTTCTCTAACTCTTCAAAGAGGGAAGTCAAATTGATAGGAGACAAACCTCAAATTTAAAATTGATGCATTCAGACCACATTGTTATGAAATTTTGTTGTGTGAGTCCTTGTCCAAATTGATAGGGCATGTCCAAATGGGCTTGAGACCCTAATACTTAAACAACAACAAAATAACAAAACAGATCGGTCCCCTCACTCACTCTCGACAGCGCCTCCCTCTCGACATAAACCCAGAACCAAAAGCCTCACTCCTCACTCTCGACAGCGCCTCTCTCTCGACACAAACCCAAAACCAAAGCCTCATCTCAATTCGCTCGCACCTCACCTCACCAAAACCCCTCTTTGCTCTCGTCTCGAGCTATCCAATTGAAGGCTTGACGGCATATTTTCTTACAGTCGAAATCTCATCTTTCATTCCCATAAACAATACCCAATACCCAAAATCTCATCTTATTGTTGCTGATGATGTTCTTTCGCTAGTTTCACTTGGATTTGAAAATTTTGGGAAAGCTGAAGGAAATCTTGAGAAGAATTAGGGATTCGAGAAGAAGGGACTCGAGGGTGCAAGAGCCAAAACTAAAGGTTAATGTATGATGCATCTCGCAGATTAGATCGATTCTTTTGCTTATTGAATTGAATACCTATCTCTAATCTCTATCTCTCTAATCCCTCATGTTTCCTGTTTTACTATTGTGTTATTCATGTATAACCTATATTGTATTTATGTGTTACAGCCTGCTTCTACTAATGAAGATTCTGAAACACATGCACCTTGATCCCTACTACTAGCTACTACTTATAAGGTCCTGGAAGAAACTTTTATTTGTTTTTAGTTTGGTATTGCTCTCGTACTATTTCTATTGGTATGGATGATGCTATTTTTCCTATGTATTAAGACTATGCAGTTTGAATTCAATAAATTACTCAAATCTTCACTATGTATCTATTTGGTGAGAAAATTTAATTTGTGAGAAAATTCTAATATTTAAAATTAAATGTAATCGCATTTACTATATTTATTCCAATTGTCGGTGAGCCATTTCCGACAACATTTTATGAATAAATCATATTCGTCGGTAAAAGTTATCTGTATAGACGGAAATATCCCACAAAGCAAATATGTCATTGAAAATACTCAAATTATTATTCCCGCCAAAATTCGTCAGTCGGAAATATTTATTCCGACGAAAAGATTGGTCGTAAATATGTCGTAGGAAAAAGTTTTCGGACAACTCTTGGGGTCGGAAAAAATGCGTCGGAAAATATTATTGCGACCAAACGAGTAGTCGAAACTAAGTCGTCGGAAATAATTCGTCGGAAATGCAATTATTTCCGACGAAAATTTTTAATTCTGTCGATTTTTTTTCGGACGAAACAAACATTAATTCCGATCAAAACGAGACTCAAATCCGACGGTGATATTCGTCGGAAATGGTCAAGCATTTCCGACGGTTGGTCGGAAAAACTTTTCGTCGGAAAGAGGTATTTCCGACGAAAATGCCCTATTTCCAACCATTTTTCATCGTCGGAAATTACCGTTTGTGTTGTAGTGAAACCCGATGGGGATCCGCTTGTACGGGGTGTGCTCGGTGGCCTTAATCTGAGAACTATTTGGGCCTAACCAAGGAAAGAAATTGATAGGAGCATTTTAATGTGGTATTTTAATAGTTAATTCCTCACATTTTGCTTAGTTAATTCCTTAACGAATCGATTTTTAATTCAATTTTTATTTTTAGGTACATTGGAGTAGATGATGATGAAATAAGTGTTAGGTCTATAAAATGATGGAGAAAAATGGAAATGCACTAAAAAGGTCAACTTTACACATTTTCCTACTCCGGCTAGGAGAAACCAAGCCAAGCAAGGAAGAAGGAGCGACCACCTGACCAAATGAACTTCAAATGAGCTGAAACCTTCCAGATCCATTCTAGACATCCTAAGAAACATTTCTTATGAAGAGTGCAAGAGCCAAAAAGAAGTGGAAGGCCTTCAAACAGTCAGCCCAATTTTCTGCAGAAGCAAAACTGGAAAACTGGACCTGTAAGGAGTCCAGCAGAAATTCCGGCCCAAACACATGGAGATAAATTCTGAAAATTTTAGAGAATGATCTACACTCATGATGGATCATTTCATATGAAGAAGTCACGGGCAAAATCTGAAGTCTTGGTGGAGAATTAATTGAAGGAAAAATGAGTAGAAAGTGACTCAAACCTAACAAATTCCATTAGTGTTTAAATATTCAAACCTAACAAATTCCATTAGTGTTTAAATATTCAAACCTAATAAATTCCATTAATGTTTAAATGCTCAAACCTAACATATCATCATTTGTTTAAATCCAAATAGTTTTGCTTGGTAGCCTATAAATAGAGGCTACAACAAAGAAGAAAGGACATTCCTTCATCCATTCCATCTTCTTTGTCTCTCCATTTCCTTTCCATTTTCCTTTCCATCCTCTAGTTTCAAGTTTAGTCATCTCCACGAGTTCAAGCAAGGCCAAAGAAGAAGAAGAGAAGCCGTGAGCACTTCCATCCATAGCCATCCTTGAAGCTTGCTTTCGAGTTTCAAGAATCCACAACGTGAATCATCCATCTCATCTTCATCCACGGTGTAATTCGATTCTCCTTTGTAACCTTTGCTTTGAATTTCGTTGGTTATGAACTAGTTGACATATATGTTTGAACAAAGTATTATTTCTGGAATTTTTATGATTAATTGAGAATTTTCAGATTCATATATTGTGATTCGAGAGTTGCTTATGTGGGTTTGTTTAATTAAATTTGCGTTATAGATAACTTTTGTATTTTAATCTTATGTGGTTGCAAACACTTAGGGTTTCGATATGAATGGTGCTAGGTTTAAGAACATGAAATCGACTTTTCGTTTTGTGTAAACTTGAATCAAAGTAGTAAAGGTTTTGTACAAAGATCGAATTTAATTAAAGAGAATTGCAATTAGGTGGACTTTTCCATACTAAGTTGTACACTTGAGTTGATAGCCTTTCTCTATGTGTAATGCGTTAAACATGACATGATTGACTAGCTTTCTAGGGTTTGATTGCATGTTTGATAGGATTAATCTAGGTGCTTTCGCTTAGGTTAATTAGCATTGAAAAGTAAAAAATGGGAATTCATTTGCTTTCGAATGTTTCACATGATCAACTCATTTCTCATGACTTAGATGAACAATATTAGGGTTTGAATCAATTTTAATCATAAGTTTCGGTTTTGATCTTTGTTCCTTCATTCCATTCGTATTTTTATGTTTTTTCATTTTAATTGTTTTTGTTAACTTAGTTTCATTTTCGAAAAAACCAAAAACAAAATCCCCCCTTTTCGTGTAAAATGTTTATATTTTGTGAATACATTTGTGAATATTATACTTTGTTTTAATTTTAATTGTTTAATTGTTTGACATTGACAGGTGTACCCTCAATCCCCGGAATAGAACGATCCCTATTTGCTTATACTACTAACGATGTTTTCAGGGTTAAATTATGCGCTTGCTTTGAGCGTATCAATTTTTGGCGCCGTTGCCGGGGATTGAAAAATCACTTGTTTTTGTTTATAATTGTTGTATATAAACTGTTTGATACTTAGTTTAAATTAACTAGGTTGTTTTTTTTTATTGTTGAATACGAATTTAATTGTAGGTTGTAAATTAAAGAAGGAATAGGTGAAGTCGTGTTTATTAATATTGGCCTAAACCCCTTATTGGTACCTAGTTCAGGTCCCTTAAGGTTGAGGGCGGCCTTTATTAACATTCATTGAACTGTCTAACACACTTAGGACCTTTTACATCCTAGTAAGAATATCCTATGTGAGATGGTGTCTAGGAAGGGGACAACGTTCATGACGGGTTTTTGAATCCAGAAGTGCTTATAAATGGGCTTAGCTCATGCCAAAATGGATTTTTCCTCTCGTGTTCACCCTCCCCTACCTGGCCATTTCAGTAAGGTTGCCCAACGGATGTAGGAGGGACTTTGTGTCTAGACGACTATACTTGGGCCGCACGTCCACTTGATTTACCGCTTGGAATTAGATTTGATATCAATAATGTTTATAACAAAAGAAATACTTGTGCATACTCTTTACGTGTAAATTATTTTGTTGTTTCACACTTTATACTTGTAAAAATACTTTTTACGTTTTATACTCACTTGTGTACTTAACTTGTGTCTTATGTACAAAATACTTGTTAATTATACTTGTAGTTTGTAATTCATAGTTACTTGTTTATTATTATTATTTTTTTTTTTTTGTATTTCTTTGTTAATATTAAGTTACTAACTTTATTTAATGTAGGTACCGTCTGGCTGCAAGACGTAAAATACAAGCGCTGCTTGGGAGGCAACCCAATTCAGAATATAATCAGATTTGCTTTCTCTTCCCCTTTTACTCCTCCATTTTCTTTTTGTTTTAGTAGTTATTTTCGTAAATTCCATCCCTATATGCTTACTTATTTCATTGCATGCTTTTAATTGATTACATTGAGGATAATGTAATATTTAAGTGTGGGGGAAGGGATTTATATTTTTGTCTTTCATTTTGAATCCTATAAATATTTTTGTCTTTCATTTTGAGTCCTATATTTTAAAAAAAAATAATAATAATAATAATAAATAATAAATAAAAAAAATAAAAAATAAAAAATAAAAAAATAATAAAATAAAATGCATTCATTCAGTCTTATTAAATTCAGCTTTTTACAAAAAAAAAAAAAAACAAACAAAAATAAATAAATAAAAAATAATAAAAAAAAAAAAAAAAAAAAAATATCTCCCAAATTGTATATTTTGTATTTCTTAGTTAATTATAGTTACTAACTTTCTAATTTCTATTCTGTCTGGCTGAAAGACGTTAAACTCAAGCGCTGCTTGGGAGGCAACCCAATTCAGAAGTAGCTGTGAAGGAGTCTACCTACACAGATTTGCTTTCTCTTTCCCTATCTCTTTTTATTTTTTATTTTTTTCTCTTTTGTTTTTATTTTAGGATTTATTTTCATAAATGTCTTCTATCTATGCTTATTTGTTTCATTGCATGCTTATGATTGATTACATTGAGGACAATGCAATATTTAAGTGTGGGGGAAGGGATTTATATTTGAGTCTTTTATTTTGAGTCAGATATATTGGAAAATACAAAAAAATCGAAAAATGTCAAAAATTAAAAAAATTTCGTTGATTTTATTTATTGAGTCTTAGTCCTTTGTTTTTATTTTTGAGTCATAGGATGCCCTTTTAACTGTCTAGGATGAGCTTATATCTCTGAAATTAAGGCTAAAAGAGGATCACAAGATTGGGATAATATTTGATGATATTCTTTGGTTAATTATGATTTATGAAAAGCATATGAATGTGTAGTAGATATGGTGCATGCGTAACTTTGGTACAGAATATGAACATGTGGATGATAAGTTATGATTCATAATAACCCTTGTGAGAATTTGAGCCATGTGCCCTTTCTTTGTTGAGTGATTAATGGAAAAAAAAAAAATGAATTATACTCTTATTTTCTTGGCGATGATTCTGTTGATCTCATTATTCTTTCATCTTGATTGATTACATGCCATAGATTAAGTTTAATGGACTAGAGAATGCTAGAATTCGCTCTTGTGCTTGTTAAGACGTTTTGTCAATACATGGCCCTGATTCTGGAAAGGATAGAGGCACCTAGGAACTACCACCATTGCCAAATAAGCCTGTGTCCCTATTTGTGCCCGTCGTGGGACCCCCTTAGATAAACCCCTTTGAGCCTACATTAAGCCTTTTCTTTCATCACCCTAAAAATCCTTAACCCCTGAACCTTAGTATAGTTATAATCCTACCCTTTGTTCTAAAAACTTAGTGGAGCTATCTTTTGAGACTTACTACATGATGGTGACAAGGATTAAGAAGAGGTGAAAATTCAAGTGTGGGGGTAGACTTGTCCATAAAAAAATTAAAAAAAATAAAAATAAAAAAATATAAAAAAAAAAGAATGTTTATGGATTTTAGTCCCCCATACTTGGTGAGTTTGGAGATTGTTTTTGTCACGCCCCGGATTTTGAATGATAAATTCAAATCCGAAACCTGAATAATTACAATTACAAAAAAACCAAATCTCGAAACTTCGAGTTCATTATTACAATTCACTCTCACAATATATTATAAAGCTCAAATGAGCATAACACACCTCACAACTTACAATTGTTGTAAAACTCTAACAATTGCTCTAACCGCACGATCACCGTCCTGGTTCTCCTGTCCTGTAGGATTACCCGCTACACAATTTGAATAGTGTACCGGGAGTTGCAACAACACAAAACCCGGTAAGCTTTTTACAGCCAGTATGAGTAAACAAGAAAGAACTGTTGATTTATTAGATTTCAAGACTACCACAAACCCACGTTACTTTCTCACTCTCATATATATATATAGACACTTATGAGTTACTCTCAATTTAGCTCATAAGATCACTCACTCTCATATATATATGTAGACACTTATGAGTTACTCTCAATTTAGCTCATAAGATCACTCACTCTCATATATACATGTAGACACTTATGAGTTACTCTCAATTTAGCTCATAAGATCACTCACTCTCATATATACATATAGACACTTATGAGTTACTCTCAAATTCGCTCATAAGATTTCCCAACATTTGGTAGACAGACTCATATATATATATAGACCCTTATGAGTTACTCTCAATTTCCCTCATAAGGTTACCATATATATATTGACACTTATGAGTTACTCTCAATTTCACTCATAAGGTCACTCCACATTTGGCAGACAGACTAGAGCTCTAACTGAACGTAACCACTCGTCCGGCCACAGACGTGATTACGATTTAATACTATTAATAACCACCAGCCCGGTACGAGAGCGTGATTCACTAATAGATGCCATGGTCACCTCGTGACCTAGTGATCTCCACAGATCACAACAATTTATTGTTCCTCAACAATAAAACTCAACACCTCTCACAATATATTGTTTCTCAACAATAAACTCAATACCTCTCACAATATATTGTTTCTCAACAATAAACTCAACACAACTCCAACAATACATATTATTTCACGTAATAATATATATACAGACATTCACACAGGAATGTCTAATACACCAACAATAGTTCATATGATTGCAAAATAAAGCAATTAAATATATTGGGTTCGTAATATGAACCACGTGAGGTTTACTCACCTCTAATCCAGCTGCGTCTTCTTAACAGCTCCATTAACAATCTCACGAATCGTCCGCCAAATAAATCCATCGATCACCTAATCCAATAATGATCTTAACTTAGCCAACAACTCAAAAGCACACATATACGGAAATCCAACGGTCGGATTCTAATTTAATGATGATCCAACGGTCAGATCGAATTTATACGATGATCCAACGGTCGGATCCTCACGGATCGCCCTTAGGATCATCCTCCAAAATTATCATTAAAGACTCAGATCTTCTTGAATCACTCTAACAAACATCTCCATAAAATTATATGAAAATCCGACGGTCAGATTCTCACGAATCGCCTTCCGAATCACTATTTCTCAATTATACGAAGATCCAACGGTCGGATCTTCGCCCGTGACCTCACAAAGTCACCGGGACAGTCATACGATCAACATATCCAAAATTGAAGCAAAACCGATGGTCAGATCTTCACAGATCGTAAACCGAAGATAAACGTAAAAACGTTAAATAGTAACGTCAAAACGAAAATCCACTATTTATCAACTTTTTTTAACATGACCATGTTATATATCAAAACGCTCGTATGGATGCATAGATCATCGCCTAGATAATGAAAACTCGAAATATGGTCTGATGCGCCGCCACAAGCGGTGGTCAGTGGGCGGTCAACGCGGCGGTCAACGCCGGTCAACCACCTCAGATGGCAAAGTGACCAACTACAAACTGGTTCAAAATGAAAGGGTGGTCGACTTTCATACCTGGAGCTAAGCCTGGTTCGGCCTAGATCGTCCTAAATCAAGCGTTGAAGTTTGATTAATCTCGTGCGTCTGATCAGATTCCAGATTGAATCAGGGACGTCGAAATCTTCAACTCGTGATCTTTCACTCCACACTCCAAATCGTCAAGCAAGGCCTATATGGGGATGATCAGGGGGAGGAGGAGATCACGAAAATGGGGAGGATCGGCCCGTGCAACGCCGGCACGGCCAAGATCCGGTCGGGTCGAATGCTAGGCTCTGGGGGGCTTCGATCCACGTCTGGGGGCAGCGGCGGTGCAAGGGGAGGCCACCAGGCGGCTGGGCGTGGCACGGCGAGTCCGGAGAGGGCCGGGTCGTGGCCGGAGGACGCCGGAGGAGGGAGATGGGTCCGGGTCGGGTCAGTCGGGTCGGCTGCGTAGGGAGGAGAGAGAACGGAGGAAACCGGGGGCCAAAATGCAAAATTTGCATTTTTTCGTCCTTAATGAATAAATCTGATATTTTTCCTATTTATAGAAAATTCCCAATTTTCAAATATTCATAACTTAATCATACGAACTCCGAATATTGCGTTCCACATGTCCACGAACTCGTATCGACGAGCTCTACAACTTTCATGAAGGGAGTTTTCCCAAATTTTGAACGTATAAAAAGTCAACTTTGTTGACCCCCTAAAAACGTTCGTTTTCGAAAATAAAATCGTTCGAACTAATTCCACAACTTCTCCAAGCTTCGTACTCGCTCCTACTATCGTGAAATCATTTCTAAAAATCCACGGAATTTAATTTGGATTTTCCGGGGTATTACAGTCTACCCTCCTTAAAGAAATTTCGTCCCGAAATTTGAGCGTAAGTCAATTCCTCTCGATTAAGGTTGACCTAACCATCGAATATCCATCTTTCCCAAAGCTGTAGTAATCTACAAAGCCTCAACCCTTGTATAAAAATACATTCCTATGGCCACTAAATCCTTTCATCACAAACGTAAACGCACAACACAATTGTTCAACATCAATCCACATCAATTACACAAAATCATCACATGGATCATCTCATAGATCCTCACATAGATCTTCACATAGATCATCACATAGATCTTCACATAGATCATCACTCTGTACTGGCATACAAGCACAGTAATCACTCCCACAAAGTGTTTCGCTACTCAATTAGCATCACGGTAAATCTCCATAGTAAAACTTAAGCATGCACCACTCTTCACAACCATAGAGATGCATCACTCAAAACAAATCATCCCCAAAAGCACGCCAATAAATTATGTCATCCAATGATGATGACTTGGGCTTGCTCAATCCTTGGGTTAAGCACTAGGGCTGGCCAATTGGGCCTGAAGAAATCGGACCATCCACATTTCGAACCGGCCCAAACCACTTTGGGTTTAACATTTGGGCCTACTATTCGGGCCGAACAATTGGGCTTACCATTTGGGCCTACCATTTGGGCTTACTATTTGGGCCTACCAATCGGCCCACCAACTTCCAGCTCGGCTACGGTATGAAATTGTACATACCGTATATACGTATGCATACCGTACAGATCGTATATACGTATGCATACCGTACAACTGTATATTCGTATGCATACCGTACAGACCGTATATACGTATGTATACCGTACATACCGTATATACGTCGTATATCAAGCATATACGAGATCCAAAAATATTTGTAAGAGGTAAGGTTCGAACTCCCGACCTCAAACACGAAGGTTTTGCTCCCAACCACTGAAGCAAGAGCTGCCTTCATTAATATATGCTCACGTGTTATATTTATTATGTCATAAGCGACATAAATAAAATAACGGGGGAGGCAAGGTTCGAAACCTTAACCTGCTGCACAAGGGCTTTGCCCACCAACCACTGGAGCACAAGCTGTGCTTAATATAATGTGTACAAATGTTTTACTTATTATGTCATAAGCGAACATAATAAAAATAAACGAGAGGCAAGGTTCGAACCTCTGACCTCTTGTACATGAGCCTTGCTCTTCAACCACTAGAGCACCAGCTGCTCTCGTTACTATCCATGCAACTTCTTTTATTTATTCTATCATAAGCGATAGAATAACAACAAACTGTCGGTACACTCCACGTGCCACGACACGTCTCTTCCGTGATTTACGGAAAGCAAATCACTTTCGGCTAAAACTGTCTGCCACAGCGTCTCGAGGTTCGGCCTGTCCCCTTACACGCTCAACACGCGCCAACAGCTTTTCCGGGTTTCGGGGCGACTTTAATCCAACGCGTGGATTCAAATTCTGAGATCGTTCATCCAACGGTGGAGATCTGCTCACCTTGTTCTATAAATAGGTGCATTCTGGAGAAAAACTGTTCACTCCAAAGAAAAGAAATTTTTCTTCCGAGCTCAAGTCTTTCTCTCTCAACTCTTCAGCCTTTCTCTTCTCAAATCCTTTCTTCATCAATTTCAATCCTTCTCTTCTGATCTTCTCTCCCATCTAGTTGATTCAATCCCATCTTTCCTCTGAACTTTCAGATCTTCAATATTTTCCTCCAATTCTTCAATCCTTCTTTCTCAGATCTTTTCTTCCATTTGAAGATTCGATCTCATCTTTCCTCTGAGAATCTCAGATCTCCAATCACCAGTTCAACAACTCCAATCCTTCTAACAAAATCTCCCTCAAACACTAAACCATGTATTCCTCGATTTCCACATCCTCTCACCCCATGACCCAAGAGCCACGAACTCTGCAACTAATGGAGCTCCAAACCCCGCAACAAATGGAACCACAACAACAGCAACCAACAGAGGAGGGAGGAAACACCCAAGCAGCTGGAAGTAGTGCCAACATGGATTTCTGGCGAAGCCGTACCAGGTGGATTCCTACTCCAGAACAAATAAGAATCCTCAAGGATCTTTACTATGTCAAGGGATTTAAGTGCCCAACTACAGAGCAGATTCACGAGATCTGTCTCCAGCTGAACCAGTATGGGCATGTTGAGGGTAAGAACATTTACTTTTGGTTCCAGAACGTCAGGGCTCGAGAGAAGCAGATGAATAGGTGTAATCAGGCTGCTCCAGTGCCCATGAGAACTAGTTCTCTTGGTACTGGTAGATCCATTGATCTCAATTTTGGGTCCACTGGTTCTACTGGTGCTGGTGGATCCATCGACATCAATTTTGGGCCAGCTGGTGGATCCATTGACATCAATTTTGGGTCCACTAGTTCTACTGATGATGGTAGATCCATTGATCTCAACTTTGGTTCCACCTATTCTACTGGTAATGAAGGATTTCTTGATTTAAATTCTGTTTCATATTCTTCCTCACACTTCAACACTAATACTAGTACAACTCTTTTGGCACAACAGGAGGACAAACATCCCTGCAACAACGAGGAGGAGATCACCAGGAGGTTCAAACTCTTCCTCTGTTCCCCGTGCACGGCGAGGACGTCTTTGGTAACCTGAAGGCTACTTCCGAGGAAGGTAGCGCTTTTGGTTACTATTCTGGTGGCTCAGGCGGTTACCACAGTGGCTCAAACGTTTCTCTTGAGCTCAGCCTCAACCCATCCGGAGCTGCTGACTAGGCTTAGTATAGCATAGTCCTCGCTTTTTTTTTCTTTTTTTTTTCTTTTTTTTTTTGTAATAAAAACTCAATAAGATGGTGTGCATGTTTTCTTTCCTGTTTGTTTAACCAACAACAACACCAAGGATCGAACCTTGGTCACCCAATACTGTTTTCAAAACCATAAACAACTCTACTGCACACATCTTTCATAATGATGCAATAAAAACAATCACTCAAAAAGAATCCAACAATCAATTAAGTCGCATCGAGGTCTAGCTAGTATCCTCTGAGTCAAACCAAACACAACAATTTCATCGATAGGATTAGGGATTTATAAAGCTAAACACATCCTGAGTTAGCTAGGAAAAACCCACGTTTTTAGAGTTACTCTTACAACTCTTATAGAATCTCGATAATTCCATCTATCAATTGTTTCAACAAAAACTCACCACAATTCAATCCCTAACATTTAGCGATTCAGAAATCAAATCAAACTCCATATCACATAGTAATTCACTTGAACCACTATGGATACCTAACAAAATCACTAAAATCAATATCCGAAATTGCGTTTAACTATAACACCTAAAATCAATCACCAAAGGCACACACTCTCATCCAACATCATTCACAAGAACTGATTCTAACTCTCCCAATTAATTACACCAAAATCAACTCCATTGCAAAACTTTAAGTGTCCCGCCTACTTAAACTTAAAACACACAACAACTTCAAATTCACTGCAGCCCATCTCCATACTACGATCCAAAACTTAAGAAAACTAGTTCACCACACAAAGGCCACAAAATTCAATTTCATTCACTTGAACAAAACTATATTCACAAGTCACGGTCAGGTCATCAACCCATGGTGTTCAAATGAATAAATTTCAAATCCAGTTTTCCTTGTGAATCGTAACGTATCGTTCCAAAATGATGCAAGTAACATCAACCACGTATATAAGACACATCTCGCGAACTCAATTCAAATTCAGAATCACCAAAACTACTACTAATTCCAATTCTACCAACAATCCTGATTCTGAAGGAATTATAGTACTCAACGACAACCCAAAACAATGGTCTCTCCTCTCTAACCATCGAGCACAAAATAAAATTCTTGTCTCGCACCTTAAACCCTGCTTAACAACTTACAAGCACAAGGAAGAAGTAACCGCAATAATTCCTTCCCCAACCGCAACACTACTCACAACTCCACATGAGTCAAGAATCTATTCAAAAACATTAGTATATCCAACTTAAAAAGGCAAAATTACTATCGATTAATACTCGTATCCACATTACAGACGAGCATAGGTCCACACCATGCCTTCAACCAAACACTTCAACAATCAAAAGAACCTCATTTCCATAAAACAATCCTCGTTGACTTAACAGAGTTGAATCAAGAGGTTTCTATTCCTCAAGGATTGTAACTCGCAGCCACTGAACTTATTCCAATACGAACCTACAAGACAACTGTAAGGTTCTAAGTACAACCCCTTCGAATCTCCATCACCTAAGGAGTATAGTATGCTTGGCTAATACATGTATAACACTTAAAACACAGTATAAGTCAAATACAAATTCATATTAACCAAGTCAATACTATAGGGAATGTATTCACGTTCCCTAAACGACCTAGCGGCCTAAACAACTCCCAACACTCACGCATACCCAATGACTTAGCCAATACCAAAGAGCACACGATGGGGATCCGCTGCAGACGGGCCATCACTCGGAAGGTATTGACACATCACCAAATATGCACCTTACGCTCTGATACCAAACTGTCACGCCCCGGATTTTGAATGATAAATTCAAATCCGAAACCTGAATAATTACAATTACAAAAAAACCAAATCTCGAAACTTCGAGTTCATTATTACAATTCACTCTCACAATATATTATAAAGCTCAAATGAGCATAACACACCTCACAACTTACAATTGTTGTAAAACTCTAACAATTGCTCTAACCGCACGATCACCGTCCTGGTTCTCCTGTCCTGTAGGATTACCCGCTACACAATTTGAATAGTGTACCGGGAGTTGCAACAACACAAAACCCGGTAAGCTTTTTACAGCCAGTATGAGTAAACAAGAAAGAACTGTTGATTTATTAGATTTCAAGACTACCACAAACCCACGTTACTTTCTCACTCTCATATATATATATAGACACTTATGAGTTACTCTCAATTTAGCTCATAAGATCACTCACTCTCATATATATATGTAGACACTTATGAGTTACTCTCAATTTAGCTCATAAGATCACTCACTCTCATATATACATATAGACACTTATGAGTTACTCTCAAATTCGCTCATAAGATTTCCCAACATTTGGTAGACAGACTCATATATATATATAGACCCTTATGAGTTACTCTCAATTTCCCTCATAAGGTTACCATATATATATTGACACTTATGAGTTACTCTCAATTTCACTCATAAGGTCACTCCACATTTGGCAGACAGACTAGAGCTCTAACTGAACGTAACCACTCGTCCGGCCACAGACGTGATTACGATTTAATACTATTAATAACCACCAGCCCGGTACGAGAGCGTGATTCACTAATAGATGCCATGGTCACCTCGTGACCTAGTGATCTCCACAGATCACAACAATTTATTGTTCCTCAACAATAAAACTCAACACCTCTCACAATATATTGTTTCTCAACAATAAACTCAATACCTCTCACAATATATTGTTTCTCAACAATAAACTCAACACAACTCCAACAATACATATTATTTCACGTAATAATATATATACAGACATTCACACAGGAATGTCTAATACACCAACAATAGTTCATATGATTGCAAAATAAAGCAATTAAATATATTGGGTTCGTAATATGAACCACGTGAGGTTTACTCACCTCTAATCCAGCTGCGTCTTCTTAACAGCTCCATTAACAATCTCACGAATCGTCCGCCAAATAAATCCATCGATCACCTAATCCAATAATGATCTTAACTTAGCCAACAACTCAAAAGCACACATATACGGAAATCCAACGGTCGGATTCTAATTTAATGATGATCCAACGGTCAGATCGAATTTATACGATGATCCAACGGTCGGATCCTCACGGATCGCCCTTAGGATCATCCTCCAAAATTATCATTAAAGACTCAGATCTTCTTGAATCACTCTAACAAACATCTCCATAAAATTATATGAAAATCCGACGGTCAGATTCTCACGAATCGCCTTCCGAATCACTATTTCTCAATTATACGAAGATCCAACGGTCGGATCTTCGCCCGTGACCTCACAAAGTCACCGGGACAGTCATACGATCAACATATCCAAAATTGAAGCAAAACCGATGGTCAGATCTTCACAGATCGTAAACCGAAGATAAACGTAAAAACGTTAAATAGTAACGTCAAAACGAAAATCCACTATTTATCAACTTTTTTTAACATGACCATGTTATATATCAAAACGCTCGTATGGATGCATAGATCATCGCCTAGATAATGAAAACTCGAAATATGGTCTGATGCGCCGCCACAAGCGGTGGTCAGTGGGCGGTCAACGCGGCGGTCAACGCCGGTCAACCACCTCAGATGGCAAAGTGACCAACTACAAACTGGTTCAAAATGAAAGGGTGGTCGACTTTCATACCTGGAGCTAAGCCTGGTTCGGCCTAGATCGTCCTAAATCAAGCGTTGAAGTTGGATTAATCTCGTGCGTCTGATCAGATTCCAGATTGAATCAGGGACGTCGAAATCTTCAACTCGTGATCTTTCACTCCACACTCCAAATCGTCAAGCAAGGCCTATATGGGGATGATCAGGGGGAGGAGGAGATCACGAAAATGGGGAGGATCGGCCCGTGCAACGCCGGCACGGCCAAGATCCGGTCGGGTCGAATGCTAGGCTCTGGGGGGCTTCGATCCACGTCTGGGGGCAGCGGCGGTGCAAGGGGAGGCCACCAGGCGGCTGGGCGTGGCACGGCGAGTCCGGAGAGGGCCGGGTCGTGGCCGGAGGACGCCGGAGGAGGGAGATGGGTCCGGGTCGGGTCAGTCGGGTCGGCTGCGTAGGGAGGAGAGAGAACAGAGGAAACCGGGGGCCAAAATGCAAAATTTGCATTTTTTCGTCCTTAATGAATAAATCTGATATTTTTCCTATTTATAGAAAATTCCCAATTTTCAAATATTCATAACTTAATCATACGAACTCCGAATATTGCGTTCCACATGTCCACGAACTCGTATCGACGAGCTCTACAACTTTCATGAAGGGAGTTTTCCCAAATTTTGAACGTATAAAAAGTCAACTTTGTTGACCCCCTAAAAACGTTCGTTTTCGAAAATAAAATCGTTCGAACTAATTCCACAACTTCTCCAAGCTTCGTACTCGCTCCTACTATCGTGAAATCATTTCTAAAAATCCACGGAATTTAATTTGGATTTTCCGGGGTATTACAGTTTTGAATTGAAGGCCCACTATCGAAAAATTTGGTCTTTGTCCAATTCACTAGAATCAAAGGGAGTTTAGAATGAAGATGAAGACATTAAGCCCTTTTATAAAGCCTCATGAGTATGACGTTATGCCTTGGTGGATTTCTAGAAGTCTCTCTACATCAACATGAGCTCTGCTAGGTTTTTAGGATACTTTGTTAAAATTCCTTACCCTTTCATTTCTTAAAACCTTGAGCCTTAGCCCCATTACAACCTTTGAGAAGACCTTCTTGATCCTTAAGATGGGACAGCCTTTGATGTGGAGATGAGTTACAAGAGTTGAACATATGGCTTGGGTCCATTCGTGCAAGTAGTTGATATCTTTCATGAGATCTTTTAAAAAAAAAAAAAAAAAAAAAAAAAAAATTATATTCACAAAGTGCTTTTTGTTTCTTATATATGTGAGCTATTTGATTGCCTCAAAATATTTTCTCTCACATATAATTGAGTGATTATAAGCTTTTAAGCATGAGCCTTGAATCTTAGAGAAGAAAGAGTGATATATCCATGTGAGGTTTGAATCATGACTTGTTTGAAATATGTTGAGCTCCACTCACCACCATTGTTTACTCCCAAGTCTTACATGCTTATATGTGGATTATATTTTGTAATTACCTCTTGAATATCTTGATGATGTGATTCTTGGTTAAGTGCTAATCTTGGTGTTTTGAAAGTATGAGATTTCTGAGACAATATGTTAAAGGGCAATAGAGGTCTTTGTGATGTCAACATCATGGTCTTTGTCTTTGAATTTACTCTTTTATGTGTGACGTTTTTTTTTTTTTTTTTTTTTTTTTTTCTTTGTGTTTTGCTTTGTGTTTTACGTTTTTGGTTTCTTTGAGTCTTTGTGTTTTTGTTTCCATACTTAGTCAATTTTTTCGTTGGTTTCTTTGTTTTGTGTCATAGTCTTTTTGGTTTGTTAGTTTTTGATTTTGCTAAGGGACTAGCAAAAGCTAAGTGTGGGGGAATTTGATAGGAGCATTTTAATGTGGTATTTTAATAGTTAATTCCTCACATTTTGCTTAGTTAATTCCTTAACGAATCGATTTTTAATTCAATTTTTATTTTTAGGTACATTGGAGTAGATGATGATGAAATAAGTGTTAGGTCCATAAAATGATGGAGAAAAATGGAAATGCACTAAAAAGGTCAACTTTACACATTTTCCTACTCCGGCTAGGAGAAACCAAGCCAAGCAAGGAAGAAGGAGCGACCACCTGACCAAATGAACTTCAAATGAGCTGAAACCTTCCAGATCCATTCTAGACATCCTAAGAAACATTTCTTATGAAGAGTGCAAGAGCCAAAAAGAAGTGGAAGGCCTTCAAACAGTCAGCCCAATTTTCTGCAGAAGCAAAACTGGAAAACTGGACCTGTAAGGAGTCCAGCAGAAATTCCGGCCCAAACACATGGAGATAAATTCTGAAAATTTTACAGAATGATCTACACTCATGATGGATCATTTCATATGAAGAAGTCACGGGCAAAATCTGAAGTCTTGGTGGAGAATTAATTGAAGGAAAAATGAGTAGAAAGTGACTCAAACCTAACAAATTCCATTAGTGTTTAAATATTCAAACCTAACAAATTCCATTAGTGTTTAAATATTCAAACCTAATAAATTCCATTAATGTTTAAATGCTCAAACCTAACATATCATCATTTGTTTAAATCCAAATAGTTTTGCTTGGTAGCCTATAAATAGAGGCTACAACAAAGAAGAAAGGACATTCCTTCATCCATTCCATCTTCTTTGTCTCTCCATTTCCTTTCCATTTTCCTTTCCATCCTCTAGTTTCAAGTTTAGTCATCTCCACGAGTTCAAGCAAGGCCAAAGAAGAAGAAGAGAAGCCGTGAGCACTTCCATCCATAGCCATCCTTGAAGCTTGCTTTCGAGTTTCAAGAATCCACAACGTGAATCATCCATCTCATCTTCATCCACGGTGTAATTCGATTCTCCTTTGTAACCTTTGCTTTGAATTTCGTTGGTTATGAACTAGTTGACATATATGTTTGAACAAAGTATTATTTCTGGAATTTTTATGATTAATTGAGAATTTTCAGATTCATATATTGTGATTCGAGAGTTGCTTATGTGGGTTTGTTTAATTAAATTTGCGTTATAGATAACTTTTGTATTTTAATCTTATGTGGTTGCAAACACTTAGGGTTTCGATATGAATGGTGCTAGGTTTAAGAACATGAAATCGACTTTTCGTTTTGTGTAAACTTGAATCAAAGTAGTAAAGGTTTTGTACAAAGATCGAATTTAATTAAAGAGAATTGCAATTAGGTGGACTTTTCCATACTAAGTTGTACACTTGAGTTGATAGCCTTTCTCTATGTGTAATGCGTTAAACATGACATGATTGACTAGCTTTCTAGGGTTTGATTGCATGTTTGATAGGATTAATCTAGGTGCTTTCGCTTAGGTTAATTAGCATTGAAAAGTAAAAAATGGGAATTCATTTGCTTTCGAATGTTTCACATGATCAACTCATTTCTCATGACTTAGATGAACAATATTAGGGTTTGAATCAATTTTAATCATAAGTTTCGGTTTTGATCTTTGTTCCTTCATTCCATTCGTATTTTTATGTTTTTTCATTTTAATTGTTTTTGTTAACTTAGTTTCATTTTCGAAAAAACCAAAAACAAAATCCCCCCTTTTCGTGTAAAATGTTTATATTTTGTGAATACATTTGTGAATATTATACTTTGTTTTAATTTTAATTGTTTAATTGTTTGACAATGACAGGTGTACCCTCAATCCCCGGAATAGAACGATCCCTATTTGCTTATACTACTAACGATGTTTTCAGGGTTAAATTATGCGCTTGCTTTGAGCGTATCAGAAATAGGAAAGGGAAAGGACTAAATAATTTACGATGAAAATGAATCTGTGATCTCATGAATGGGAGTAGTCAGTTTGAATTATAAGACCATGCCACGTATGGTCAGATGTTTTATGGATTACAAGACCAGGTATGGTCCGGTTTGAATTGCAATTTGAACTGAATTGATGGCAACACCCGACATTATATTAAGGCACATGAATTTTGAAATAATCAAGTGAGAGAACGTTTTCAAATAAAGAGGGTCTACTGCCAAGTATTTTCACAAGAAGAAAATAAGTTTATTGCCATGTTAGACATTAATTTTAATGAAGATGACTAAATATGAAGTGGAAGGTTGCAGAATGCTCTTGTAATTGAGATGTTGGATTCTAGAGTTCCTGGAAGACATTGAATAATCAAGGTTGGGTAATGGAACTAATAAGACCGTCCATAACTTGATTGTTGGTGAATTTAGTTCTGTTGAAATGGTTGCGGAAAATGCCGATAGTCATTAATGTACAAGAAAAAGCTACGTCATTGACTTATTGGTAAAGCAACATGATATCATGGTCTATGAAGTCTTATATGATATCGAGTCAAAAATGTAAAAGCATTGGAAAACATTTACTGCTTCATTTGGAACAAATGAACGCTATGCTTAAGGAAATTGAGCACATAACTAAAACAATAAATATAAATATATATATATTATCTCATTGAGTATTTGGCGTGTTAGGAGAATGCATTTCTTTTGGGATCATATAGACCTAATGTTTGAGGGTTTATTGGCTAATCATTGTTTTAAATTTCGAGGACGAATTTTTTTTTATCAGGGTGGATTTGTAATACCCGAGACATATATGAATTATTAAAACTATTTGAATACTGTTGTTGGTAAAAAGTTAATATTGAGATATTAGATCAAAATTATAGATAAATGAGAATCAATTATGGTGGTAAAAAAAAGAAAAGAAAAAAAGACCCAAACCGGACCTAGTGGGACAATAGTAATTGTATGAAGAATGAAGGGGTATTATCATAATTTTACAAAATAGAGTGTATAAGCAAAAAAATAATAGTTGGAGAATACCCTAGAAATGAGAGGAGAGGAGAGGTCAGGAACAATATGGAGAGAGAGCTCTAAGAAGCAACGACACACTTTCTCTCTCATTACAGTGGTGATCAAAGATATCGATCTTGGTAGTCTGCATGCAAAGATCTAGGAGACGGTGTGGCTAGGTTTGTTACAATTGGTTTTACAAGAGATAGATGTTGGTTAGCGTAATTCGAATGCACCTTAAATTCAGATTATTTTCTATTCATTCGGGCTGGGGTGTTTGGATCCATGAAATTCAACGAGCTAAGAGCATAAGCCAGCAGTAAATAACAAAAGTTTAGGATGATTTTCTATTCATGGCATCAATTTTTCATTCACACACACAAAAGCATCAACCATGGCAGCAGCAAAAGGCAAAATAGAAAAAAAATTATCCTATTATACTAGACAAGCATGGCCTACGAACATTGTTCTCGACAACTTTAGGATGCTCTCCAATATATTTCACGGCAAGAAACTTAGAGATCCTCAGGACCATTGATATCCTGGACAGATGCAATTAGCAAACTTAGAGCAGTGAAAACAAAACAAAACAAAAACAAAAATAGCAACATGCAAGGGTCTATATGGCTTGTTGTTTTACCTTGTCCTCCAGCACAGCTTTATCAGGAATTTCCAACTTCACCCCAGGCTTTGCTGTGATAGTTACTTTTCCCTTCATTGAATAAAAACCACAATGGTAGATGATGTTACTAGACTACACAGAACAATATATTATGAGCAAAAGATGCAACACAATACAACATAGGGATGGACTGCAATAGTTATTAGTGAATACAAAACGGAAATCTGCTAGAGAAATTTGTAGCAGGATTTGAAAGGTTCCCAAAAAACAAAAATAAAACATAAATGAACTGTGTTGGGCGTAAGCAGGTTATACATGATGGTGAGCCAACCTACATGATACTGATGTTAACACTAATTTAAAACTCCGGTGACATGCATACCTTGAGCACAATGCCAGTACCAAATCAGTATCATTGCAAGAAGGCTTTGTAAAGAAGGGTGGGCATCTCCTAGATTTGTGTTCCACGGTCCATCCTCTTAATTGAAGGTCTTGATAGCATTTTGTCAATATTGTTCTTCTTAATACTATTGATCATCTAAAATTAAGTAAACTGGTTTCTTTTAATTGATTGGAACATAAGGCTATAATTGATCAAAACAAACTTAATTCTAGATAAATGTGTCATCCTTAAAATTAATCTCTAAATCAATTTAACAGACGATTGCTAGAGTTTACGTCTGACCCTACTACTTGATGGTGTTCCTAGCCTACAATGGAACACAAATCTAGCCATGTAGGTATGCAGCTACTATCTACATTGCGATAAAAAAATAAATAAATATTGGAAGGGAAGAGGAAGAATAGAAACATGACTTACATGTTGAGCAGGGACTTGAGGATTTCCAGGAGCTGCATGAGAACATCAGAAAATAGGACATTGTCATGCACAGTCAAAATAGTAACTCTCTTTGAAAGAACATAAGCTGAAACCTAAGGAAAATCAATCTAACTTTCCAGATTGTAGATTATTAAGCTACCATAAGATTGTATCATTCTGCATTGAACAATATTTTGTCCCCTCAATCACGAAACTGAGACTCATAATCCAGTCTAAAATAATTAGGAAACGAGGACCAATATCTAAAATCCAATGATATTACCAAATATCCACATATAACTAACAAATGTGGTATCCAGTTCAAGTCATTCCCAACAGAAGACCAGTTTCAGCATAATGTACAGAGATGATGATGTTAACCCAACACTCAAACATGACCAGTTGACCACAATAAACAAAAAATAAAAAAAGGAATTACAGCCAGTTTGATTTTAGAAAATATAATAAAAGTGCACTCTAGAGAAATACTAACACGCAAAAGAGTGAGATAACTCTTTCAACAGCACATAAATCCGAAACAAAAATAATACAACAAAAATGAGTGCACCATAATTCTTGATCAAATAATTTCACGTGGGAGGTGTTACGGCGTTGTTTATGAGAAGCTATACCTAGATATCTGAGGATGAAGTCTTTTTCTCCAGGTCAGACAGTTTGGCCTGTGTACATAAACAAAATATTGTGAATAAAGAGTAAATGCCAAGCAAAAATAATACAATACCGTAACAGAATTGAAGAAAGAAAAATACTACAGATAAGTGTGGTTGGTGATTGTTCGGATTTATTTAATATAGACAAAATAATCTTAGAAATTGTAATACCCCGGAAAATCCAAATTAAATTCCGTGGTTTTTTTTAGAAATGATTTCACGATAGTAGGAGCGAGTACGAAGCTTGGAAAAGTTGTGGAATTAGTTCGAACGATTTTATTTTCGAAAACGAACGTTTTTAGGGGGTCAACAAAGTTGACTTTTTATACGTTCAAAATTTGGGAAAACTTCCTTCATGAAAGTTGTAGAGCTCGTCGATACGAGTTCGTGGACATGTGGAACGCAATATTCGGAGTTCGTATGATTAAGTTATGAATATTTGAAAATTGGGAATTTTCTATAAATAGGAAAAATATCTGATTTTTTTCATTAAGGACAAAAAATTTGTTTTTTTGCGGAATAGTCCCCCCTCTCTCTCTCTCTCTCTCGCGCAAAACCCTCCCCACCCTTGCCGACCCGCCGACCCGACCCGACGCCAGCGGCGCCGTCGCTCTTCCTCCGGCCACGACCCGGCCCTCCCCGAGGTCGCCTCGAGCCGCCCAGCCGCTCCCTGCCACCGCCTTGCCCCGCCGCTGCCCCCAGATGGAGATCGAAGACACCCCAGCTAGGTGAACCCGACCCGACCGGAAAACCATTTTTCCGGCGTTGCATGGGCCGATCGTCCCCATTTTCGTGATCTCCTCCTCATGCTGATCATCCCCATGTAAGCCTTTCATCACGATTTTTTGTATAGAACGCTAGATCATGGTTTGACTTTTTCGACGTCCCTGATTTAATCTGGAATCTGATCAGACGCTCCGGATTAATCCAACTTCAACGCTTGATCTATGACGATCTAGGCCAAACCAGACTTAGCTCCAGGTATGGAAGTCGATCACCCTTTCATTTTGAACCAGTTTGTAGTTGGTCACTTTGCCATCTGAGGTGGTTGACCGGCGTTGACCGCCGCGTTGACCGCCCACTGACCACCGCTTGTGGCGGCGCATCAGACCATATTTCGAGTTTTCATTATCTAGGCGATGATCTATGCATCCATACGAGCGTTTTGATATATAACATGGTCATGTTAGAAAAAGTTGATAAATAGTGGATTTACGTTTTGACGTTACTATTTAACGTTTTTACGTTTATCTTCGGTTTACGATCTGTGAAGATCTGACCATCGGTTTTGCTTCAATTTTGGATATGTTGATCGTATGACTGTCCCGGTGACCTTGTGAGGTCACGGGCGAAGATCCGACCGTTGGATCTTCGTATAATTGAGAAATAGTGATTCGGAAGGCGATTCGTGAGAATCTGACCGTCGGATTTTCATATAATTTTGTGGAGATGTTAGTAAAGGCGATTCAGGAAGATCTGACCGTTGGATCTTCGTGATAATTTTGGAGGATGATCCTAAAGGCGATCCGTGAGGATCCGACCGTTGGATCATCATTAAATTCAGATCCGACCGTTGGATCATCGTTTAATTTGAATCTGAGCGTTGGATCGTCGTTTAATTACATATTTGAGTTGTTGGCTAAGTCAAGATCATTATTGGACTAGGTGATTGACGGTTTGAGTTGGTGGACGATTGTGGATCGTATTTTGAGCTGAATTGAAGACGCAGCGGGATTATCGAGGTGAGTAAACCTCACGTGGTTCATATTACGAACCCAATATATTTAATTGCTTTATTTTGCAATCATATGAACTATTGTTGGTGTATTAGACATTCCTGTGTGAATGTCTGTATATATATTATTACGTGAAATAATATGTATTGTTGGAGTTGTGTTGAGTTATTGTTGAGAAACAATATATTGTGAGAGGTGTTGAGTTTTATTGTTGAGGAACAATAAATTGTTGTGATCTGTGGAGATCACTAGGTCACGAGGTGACCATGGCATCTATTAGTGAATCACGCTCTCGTACCGGGCTGGTGGTTATTAATAGTATTAAATCGTAATCACGTCTGTGGCCGGACGAGTGGTTACGTTCAGTTAGAGCTCTAGTCTGTCTGCCAAATGTGGAGTGACCTTATGAGTGAATTTGAGAGTAACTCATAAGTGTCTATATATATATATGAGAGTGAGGGATCTTATGAGCTAAATTGAGAGTAACTCATAAGTGTCTACATATATATATGAGAGTGAGTGATCTTATGAGCTAAATTGAGAGTAACTCATAAGTGTCTATATATATATATGAGAGTGAGAAAGTAACGTGGGTTTGTGGTAGTCTTGAAATCTAATAAATCAACAGTTCTTTCTTGTTTACTCATACTGGCTGTAAAAAGCTTACCGGGTTTTGTGTTGTTGCAACTCCCGGTACACTATTCAAATTGTGTAGCGGGTAATCCTACAGGACAGGAGAACCAGGACGGTGATCGTGCGGTTAGAGCAATTGTTAGAGTTTTACAACAATTGTAAGTTGTGAGGTGTGTTATGCTCATTTGAGCTTTATAATATATTGTGAGAGTGAATTGTAATAATGAACTCGAAGTTTCGAGATTTGGTTTTTTGTAATTGTAATTATTCAGGTTTCGGATTTGAATTTATTATTCAAAATTCGGGGCGTGACAGTTTGGTATCAGAGCGTAAGGTGCATATTTGGTGATGTGTCAATACCTTCCGAGTGATGGCCCGTCTGCAGCGGATCCCCATCGTGTGCTCTTTGGTATTGGCTAAGTCATTGGGTATGCGTGAGTGTTGGGAGTTGTTTAGGCCGC
This sequence comes from Rosa rugosa, assembly GCF_958449725.1. NCBI lineage: Eukaryota > Viridiplantae > Streptophyta > Magnoliopsida > Rosales > Rosaceae > Rosa > Rosa rugosa. The sequence goes on along the minus strand of NC_084821.1, from coordinate 29,338,487 downwards.
TAGGTCGTTTAGGGAACGTGAATACATTCCCTATAGTATTGACTTGGTTAATATGAATTTGTATTTGACTTATACTGTGTTTTAAGTGTTATACAAGTATTAGCCAAGCATACTATACTCCTTAGGTGATGGATATTCGAAGGGGTTGTACTTAGAACCTTACAGTTGTCTTGTAGGTTCGTATGAGAATAAGTTCAGTGGCCGCGAGTTACAATCCTTGAGGAATAGGAACCTCTTGATTCAACTCTGTTAAGTCAACGAGGATTGTTTTATGGAAATGAGGTTCTTTTGATTGTTGAAGTGTTTGGTTGAAGGCATGGTCTGGACCTATGCTCGTCTGTAATGTGGATACGAGTATTAATCGATGGTAATTTTGCCTTTTTAAGTTGGATATACTAATGTTCTTGAATAGATTCTTGACTCATGTGGAGTTGTGAGTAGTGTTGCGGTTAGGGAAGGAATTATTGCGGTTACTTCTTCCTTGTGCTTGTAAGTTGTTAAGCAGGGTTTAAGGTGCGAGACAAGAATTTTATTTTGTGCTCGATGGTTAGAGAGGAGAGACCATTGTTTTGGGTTGTCGTTGAGTACTATAATTCCTTCAGAATCAGGATTGTTGGTAGAATTGGAATTAGTAGTAGTTTTGGTGATTCTAAATTTGAATTGAGTTCGCGAGATGTGTCTTATATACGTGGTTGATGTTACTTGCATCATTTTGGAACGATACGTTACGATTCACAAGGAAAACTGGATTTGAAATTTATTCATTTGAACACCATGGGTTGATGACCTGACCGTGACTTGTGAATATAGTTTTGTTCAAGTGAATGAAATTGAATTTTGTGGCCTTTGTGTGGTGAACTAGTTTTCTTAAGTTTTGGATCGTAGTATGGAGATGGGCTGCAGTGAATTTGAAGTTGTTGTGTGTTTTAAGTTTAAGTAGGCGGGACACTTAAAGTTTTGCAATGGAGTTGATTTTGGTGTAATTAATTGGGAGAGTTAGAATCAGTTCTTGTGAATGATGTTGGATGAGAGTGTGTGCCTTTGGTGATTGATTTTAGGTGTTATAGTTAAACGCAATTTCGGATATTGATTTTAGTGATTTTGTTAGGTATCCATAGTGGTTCAAGTGAATTACTATGTGATATGGAGTTTGATTTGATTTCTGAATCGCTAAATGTTAGGGATTGAATTGTGGTGAGTTTTTGTTGAAACAATTGATAGATAGAATTATCGAGATTCTATAAGAGTTGTAAGAGTAACTCTAAAAACGTGGGTTTTTCCTAGCTAACTCAGGATGTGTTTAGCTTTATAAATCCCTAATCCTATCGATGAAATTGTTGTGTTTGGTTTGACTCAGAGGATACTATCTAGACCTCGATGCGACTTAATTGATTGTTGGATTCTTTTTTAGTGATTGTTTTTATTGCATCATTATGAAAGATGTGTGCAGTAGAGTTGTTTATGGTTTTGAAAACAGTATTGGGTGACCAAGGTTCGATCCTTGGTGTTGTTGTTGGTTAAACAAACAGGAAAGAAAACATGCACACCATCTTATTGAGTTTATATTACAAAAAAAAAAAAAAAAAAAAAGCGAGGACTATGCTATACTAAGCCTAGTCAGCAGCTCCGGATGGGTTGAGGCTGAGCTCAAGAGAAACGTTTGAGCCACTGTGGTAACCGCCTGAGCCACCAGAATAGTAACCAAAAGCGCTACCTTCCTCGGAAGTAGCCTTCAGGTTACCAAAGACGTCCTCGCCGTGCACGGGGAACAGAGGAAGAGTTTGAACCTCCTGGTGATCTCCTCCTCGTTGTTGCAGGGATGTTTGTCCTCCTGTTGTGCCAAAAGAGTTGTACTAGTATTAGTGTTGAAGTGTGAGGAAGAATATGAAACAGAATTTAAATCAAGAAATCCTTCATTACCAGTAGAATAGGTGGAACCAAAGTTGAGATCAATGGATCTACCATCATCAGTAGAACTAGTGGACCCAAAATTGATGTCAATGGATCCACCAGCTGGCCCAAAATTGATGTCGATGGATCCACCAGCACCAGTAGAACCAGTGGACCCAAAATTGAGATCAATGGATCTACCAGTACCAAGAGAACTAGTTCTCATGGGCACTGGAGCAGCCTGATTACACCTATTCATCTGCTTCTCTCGAGCCCTGACGTTCTGGAACCAAAAGTAAATGTTCTTACCCTCAACATACCCATACTGGTTCAGCTGGAGACAGATCTCGTGAATCTGCTCTGTAGTTGGGCACTTAAATCCCTTGACGTAGTAAAGATCCTTGAGGATTCTTATTTGTTCTGGAGTAGGAATCCACCTGGTACGGCTTCGCCAGAAATCCATGTTGGCACTACTTCCAGCTGCTTGGGTGTTTCCTCCCTCCTCTGTTGGTTGCTGTTGTTGTGGTTCCATTTGTTGCGGGGTTTGGAGCTCCATTAGTTGCAGAGTTCGTGGCTCTTGGGTCATGGGGTGAGAGGATGTGGAAATCGAGGAATACATGGTTTAGTGTTTGAGGGAGATTTTGTTAGAAGGATTGGAGTTGTTGAACTGGTGATTGGAGATCTGAGATTCTCAGAGGAAAGATGAGATCGAATCTTCAAATGGAAGAAAAGATCTGAGAAAGAAGGATTGAAGATTTGGAGGAAAAGATTGAAGATCTGAAAGTTCAGAGGAAAGATGGGATTGAATCAACTAGATGGGAGAGAAGATCAGAAGAGAAGGATTGAAATTGATGAAGAAAGGATTTGAGAAGAGAAAGGCTGAAGAGTTGAGAGAGAAAGGCTTGAGCTCGGAAGAAAATTTCTTTTCTTTTGGAGTGAACAGTTTTTCCCCAGAATGCACCTATTTATAGAACAAGGTGAGCAGATCTCCACCGTTGGATGAACGATCTCAGAATTTGAATCCACGCGTTGGATTAAAGTCATCCGAAAACCCGGAAAAGTTGTTGGCGCGTGGAGAGCGTGTAAGGGGACAGGCCGAACCTCGAGATGCTGTGGCAGACAGCTTTAGCCGAAAGCAGATTTGACTGCCGTAAATCACGGAAGGGATAAGCCGTGACACAAGTGGGCCGTACTTGGGCCTGTCTCGGATCAAGGCATCACTGTAGCTGTGGGTGGAGGCCTGATGGGCCGAGTTTCAGAAACAGTTTTGGACATGATGGGCCGAGTTTCTGAAACAGTTTTGGATACGTTGGGCTGGATTTCTGCAACAGTCTTGGATGTTTTGGGCCGAATTGTTGAAACAGTTGAAACAGTTGGTTTAAATAAAAGGATTGGTATGGATAATAACGTGAGCAGCCGTGCTCGAGTGGTTGAGTGTACAGTTCGTGTACAAGAGGTCTGAGGTTCGAACCTCGCCTCTCGTTTATTTTTATTATGTTCGTTTATGACATAATAAGTATAAAATTTGTACACATTATATTAAGCACAGCTTGTGCTCCAGTGGTTGGGGGACAAAGGTTTCGTGCGGCAGGTTGAGGTTTCGAACCTTGCATTCCCCGTTATTTCATTTATGTCACTTATGACATAATAAATATAACACGTGAGCATATATTAATGAAGGCAGCTCTTGCTTCAGTGGTTGGGAGCAAAACCTTCGTGTTTGAGGTCGGGAGTTCGAACCCTACCTCTTACAAATATTTTTGGGTCTCGTATATGCTTGATATACGGACGTATATACGGTATGTACGGTATACATACGTATATACGGTCTGTACAGTATGCATACGTATATACAGTTGTACGGTATGCATACGTATACACGATCTGTACGGTATGTATACGTATATACGGTATGTACAATTTCATACCGTAGCCGAGCTGGAAGTTGGTGGGCCGATTGGTAGGCCCAAATAGTAAGCCCAATTGTTCGGCCCGAATAGTAGGCCCAAATGTTAAACCCAAAGTGGTTTGGGCCGGTTCGAAATGTGGATGGTTCGGTTTCTTCGGCCCAATTGGCCAGCCCTAGTGCTTAGCCCAAGGATTGAGCAAGCCCAAGTCATCATCATTGGGTGACATAATTAATTGGCGTGCTTTTGGGGATGATTTGTTTTGAGTGATGCATCTCTATGGTTGTGAAGAGTGGTGCATGCTTAAGTTTTACTATGGAGATTTACCGTGATGCTAATTGAGTAGCGAAACACTTTGTGGGAGTGTTTACTGTGCTTGTATGCCAGTACAGAGTGAGGATCTATGAGATGATCCATGTGACGATTTTGTGTATGTGATGTGGAGTGTTGTTGAGCAGTTGTTGTGTGAGTTTACGTTTGTGATGAAAGGATTTAGTGGCCATAGGAATGTATTTTTATACAAAGGTTGAGGCTTTGTAGATTACTACAGCTTTGGGAAAGATGGAGATTCGATGGTTAGGTCAACCTTAATCAAGAGGAATTGACTTACGCTCAAATTTCGGGACGAAATTTCTTTAAGGAGGGTAGACTGTAATACCCCGGAAAATCCAAATTAAATTCCGTGGTTTTTTTTAGAAATGATTTCACGATAGTAGGAGCGAGTACGAAGCTTGGAAAAGTTGTGGAATTAGTTCGAACGATTTTATTTTCGAAAACGAACGTTTTTAGGGGGTCAACAAAGTTGACTTTTTATACGTTCAAAATTTGGGAAAACTTCCTTCATGAAAGTTGTAGAGCTCGTCGATACGAGTTCGTGGACATGTGGAACGCAATATTCGGAGTTCGTATGATTAAGTTATGAATATTTGAAAATTGGGAATTTTCTATAAATAGGAAAAATATCTGATTTTTTTCATTAAGGACAAAAAATTTGTTTTTTTGCGGAATAGTCCCCCCTCTCTCTCTCTCTCTCGCGCAAAACCCTCCCCACCCTTGCCGACCCGCCGACCCGACCCGACGCCAGCGGCGCCGTCGCTCTTCCTCCGGCCACGACCCGGCCCTCCCCGAGGTCGCCTCGAGCCGCCCAGCCGCTCCCTGCCACCGCCTTGCCCCGCCGCTGCCCCCAGATGGAGATCGAAGACACCCCAGCTAGGTGAACCCGACCCGACCGGAAAACCATTTTTCCGGCGTTGCATGGGCCGATCGTCCCCATTTTCGTGATCTCCTCCTCATGCTGATCATCCCCATGTAAGCCTTTCATCACGATTTTTTGTATAGAACGCTAGATCATGGTTTGACTTTTTCGACGTCCCTGATTTAATCTGGAATCTGATCAGACGCTCCGGATTAATCCAACTTCAACGCTTGATCTATGACGATCTAGGCCAAACCAGACTTAGCTCCAGGTATGGAAGTCGATCACCCTTTCATTTTGAACCAGTTTGTAGTTGGTCACTTTGCCATCTGAGGTGGTTGACCGGCGTTGACCGCCGCGTTGACCGCCCACTGACCACCGCTTGTGGCGGCGCATCAGACCATATTTCGAGTTTTCATTATCTAGGCGATGATCTATGCATCCATACGAGCGTTTTGATATATAACATGGTCATGTTAGAAAAAGTTGATAAATAGTGGATTTACGTTTTGACGTTACTATTTAACGTTTTTACGTTTATCTTCGGTTTACGATCTGTGAAGATCTGACCATCGGTTTTGCTTCAATTTTGGATATGTTGATCGTATGACTGTCCCGGTGACCTTGTGAGGTCACGGGCGAAGATCCGACCGTTGGATCTTCGTATAATTGAGAAATAGTGATTCGGAAGGCGATTCGTGAGAATCTGACCGTCGGATTTTCATATAATTTTGTGGAGATGTTAGTAAAGGCGATTCAGGAAGATCTGACCGTTGGATCTTCGTGATAATTTTGGAGGATGATCCTAAAGGCGATCCGTGAGGATCCGACCGTTGGATCATCATTAAATTCAGATCCGACCGTTGGATCATCGTTTAATTTGAATCTGAGCGTTGGATCGTCGTTTAATTACATATTTGAGTTGTTGGCTAAGTCAAGATCATTATTGGACTAGGTGATTGACGGTTTGAGTTGGTGGACGATTGTGGATCGTATTTTGAGCTGAATTGAAGACGCAGCGGGATTATCGAGGTGAGTAAACCTCACGTGGTTCATATTACGAACCCAATATATTTAATTGCTTTATTTTGCAATCATATGAACTATTGTTGGTGTATTAGACATTCCTGTGTGAATGTCTGTATATATATTATTACGTGAAATAATATGTATTGTTGGAGTTGTGTTGAGTTATTGTTGAGAAACAATATATTGTGAGAGGTGTTGAGTTTTATTGTTGAGGAACAATAAATTGTTGTGATCTGTGGAGATCACTAGGTCACGAGGTGACCATGGCATCTATTAGTGAATCACGCTCTCGTACCGGGCTGGTGGTTATTAATAGTATTAAATCGTAATCACGTCTGTGGCCGGACGAGTGGTTACGTTCAGTTAGAGCTCTAGTCTGTCTGCCAAATGTGGAGTGACCTTATGAGTGAAATTGAGAGTAACTCATAAGGGTCTATATATATATATGAGTCTGTCTACCAAATGTTGGGAAATCTTATGAGCGAATTTGAGAGTAACTCATAAGTGTCTATATATATATATGAGAGTGAGGGATCTTATGAGCTAAATTGAGAGTAACTCATAAGTGTCTACATATATATATGAGAGTGAGTGATCTTATGAGCTAAATTGAGAGTAAGTCATAAGTGTCTATATATATATATGAGAGTGAGAAAGTAACGTGGGTTTGTGGTAGTCTTGAAATCTAATAAATCAACAGTTCTTTCTTGTTTACTCATACTGGCTGTAAAAAGCTTACCGGGTTTTGTGTTGTTGCAACTCCCGGTACACTATTCAAATTGTGTAGCGGGTAATCCTACAGGACAGGAGAACCAGGACGGTGATCGTGCGGTTAGAGCAATTGTTAGAGTTTTACAACAATTGTAAGTTGTGAGGTGTGTTATGCTCATTTGAGCTTTATAATATATTGTGAGAGTGAATTGTAATAATGAACTCGAAGTTTCGAGATTTGGTTTTTTGTAATTGTAATTATTCAGGTTTCGGATTTGAATTTATTATTCAAAATTCGGGGCGTGACAGAAATAATATGGTTCTAATTCAAAAGAGTAATAACATAAATTCAAAACAACAATAACACAGTCCAATTGATGGCAAAATAATCCCTACCTGCAGTCCATAAACCCTCTCTGACAAATTACGAACTTCATCCGAAGCTCTCTTCTCAGCATCATGTTGCCGCATTTCATTCCCTTGCTACAAAAGAGACACCTGTAGTGAAACAGAATATAATGTGAGCATTGTCAAAGTTATTTATTGCAAATAGTCAATCTAACAAATTTCAGAAAAAGAATGATAAAAATAAAGCAGGGGATCAAGTGTGTGTACACATGTACACATACCCAAATACATGACGCGTTCCCCTATTACTACTCGCACTATTGTGCATCTAGATATCATCGCCTATGTTTGACTGCCTATGACATGTCATGGATCTTGCAGTTCATTCTTTAGCTAACTCACTCCTGCGGTCCACCCTCTTATTAATGGTATTGACAACATTTTGATTGATACACATGTACACACACCCAAATACATAATGCTTCCCCTAATTACTCCTCCACTAAGGCGCATCTAGATACCATCAACTACGTTTGACTGCCTATATACATGTCATAGATCTTGCTATTCATTGTCTAGCAAACTCACTGTCACGGTCCATCCTATTAATTGAAGGTCTTGACAGCATTTTGTCAATATTGTTCTTCTTAATACTATTGATCATCTAAAATTAAGTAAACTGGTTTCTTTTGATTGATTGGAACATAAGGCTATCATTGATCAAAACAAACTTAATTCTAGATAAATGTGACATCCTTAAAATTAATCTCTAAATTAATTTAACAGACGATTGTTAGAGTTTACGTCCGGAATTAAAGTTGCACCAGACAACCGGAACAAAAACCTATGCTCAAATGCGATATCAATGGGTAATGATTTTCTAAAGCATATACAACTCCACCAACATTCAACTACTGATGGTCAGTTTTATATTGAGCAGGTAGTTGATGATATTAAATAGGTAATTGATATTCACCAACATTAACTTATTGTAATTGATGTATAACATATTTATTATTGGATTCATTATCTGCAAACGTGTTATAACGATGAGTAAAAACTTTTAATTATCTCTTAAATTTATTCACTTGACAGTTATTTGTTTTAGAGTAATGCTAGAGACCCCAAAATATTATACTAAATATGAATCCCAAATGAGGTGGCAATTGCCATGTAAACTGTTTTGACTTGTTAATTTCCAATGTGTAAATAAAAATTAATTTAATAAGGTAATATTTAAATTAAAACCTTAATATTAGCCAAACAGAAGAAGAAGAGGAATTAAACTCTGAAACAAACTGTTGCAATTCCAACAATCCCAATATCGATAACTGTCATAACACCAACGACTCCTACAATCACAAGCCATAATCATCAATTTTTGATGCAACTCCTCAATTTTAGATTTCATTTAATAGAAAGTGACAGCACCAAAAACCTCACTTGATCTAAATTCAATGACTCATCTGAGCTTCTTTCAAAACTTTTGAATGGAGACAGATCTATTTAGAGTGATGATTTTTTATCGTGAGAGATTTTCTCATTTAGAAGAAACCATATTCAAGAAATATGAGTCTCCTTCTCATTTAGATTTTTTCTCATATAGTTATAGGCATGGTGCTTAGGATCGTGTACGAAGTTCTGTTCCTGTCATTCTCTTGTTCAGCCCTCAAGCTCCTCCACCACCTGAAAAATTTATTTAAATATGCAGCTGGTGAAACGAGTTAGTTATAAAACATATTCTTAGGGTTCTTTAATTTGGGATGTATACCCAATTGGATTTCTATTAGTTTTTTTATTATTAGTGTTTTTTCTATGTAAAATTATATATTTTAATGATTGAATGGTGGTCTTGATGTTATGTTAATTGGGATGAAATTATGTGGTTGTTGATTTGGTATTGGTGCAATATCATGGGATTGATGGTGCAATACTGTTTTTAAGAGTTCCCAGCTAATTGCAAAGGTACCGTAATGGTGGCTTGGTGGGATACAATGGAGGAAGTTGAAAACACCAAATGGAACAATAACTCTACGTTTTTGAATAACAAACAAAGCTTTGTAATTAAACAACTCAAGTAAGAAGAACACAAGAATTGCTGACGCAGTGTAAACCTCACCACTGAGGAAACATCACTGCGTGGCTTTTAACGTAGCCAACACGAGGAACAAATCCACTATTAAATCAAATTGTTACAGATCACAAGTCGTAGTATTCAACACAACTACGTTACTAGCAACACAGCTAACTTGTATACAATTTGAAAATCCTATACTGCAAACTCAAGTCTCTCAAAGTCTGGTAAGCTTTCAACGAATCAATCTTTCCCTTTCACCTTGTATCAAGGGCTCACTGATCTCAAGTATGATATGTGAGAAGGAATGCAGTGAACATGAAAGGTAAATATCAAAGAGAGTTTTTGGGAAATCTGTTTATGAAGACTATGCAACACATGAAACAATCAAAGATGCCTAATACCAAAAACTATCTTTCACAATGCAGTTTAAAAGACCTTTTATAGAGGAGCTAAACTCCCCCTCAATCAAATCTTTTCTTGTCACCAAAAACAAGATAAACATGGAAAGGTTTTTAAAACTGATTTCGATAAACACTCAATGCTTTCCAACTGTTTGCAAATCCAATCCATAATTGATATGCATATCAAGAACATTTTAATGTAGATAATTGTCACAAATCAACTTAATCAATATGCATATCAATTGCAAAATCATGTTAAAGATATGTGATGAATACCGCTTTTAACTCAAGATCAGTGAGACGATTTTCCTTGATTTCCTCTCTATGATTTGATTCTGCAATCTTCTTTTTGTTTCCTTGAACCACCGGGGAAATAAGAGAAGCAGTCTCCTAGTTCTGTGCAGCCTCTTGTCTCCTAGTGTCTTTGGGAATGTGTGTGTTGAATGAGAATAGTCCAACATACTTACAGAAGTTTAGGATTTGCAGCTATTACTAGATACCCGAATAATTATTAATTTTTTTTTTCAAAACGTTGTGTATTTTCTCTTAAGAAAATATAATTTGTCAAAAAACATAGACCAAGTGGAAATTATAGGGTGATGATATGGCATGTGCCATGTCATTTGGGTTCTTATTTTGGTATCAATTTTTGGGATCTTTAGCATTTTTCTTTGTTTTAATAAATACATTCATGCTGCAGCAACAGAGGAATTTGATTTCATATACTAATATCTCTTCTTCTTTTTTTATGATGAGAATGCATTTACTAATGTTGATGGACATGTATGATTTCTTATATTTGCTAATTGTAGTTGCTTTAGTTTCCAGCCCCATTATTTGTCTTCAAGTTTGTCAATTGATTCTTTTACTGTTTCGTGTTATCGACACAACTCATGATAATAATTTTGTTTGTAGGAACGTGAACATCCTAAAGAAATACTTGATAGAGTGACATTCTTTGGCCTTGTATACTCATCAAGCAAGAAAGATCCAACTAGCCGTCACCCTACTAATGAGGAAGCTAAGAAAAAAAAATTGTGAGTGCTTTAAGGGCTATGGTGTTTCATATTTTGGTTTTGCATTCAGTTTTCATTATTGTGCTATTACATGTCAATGCAAATAACTTATTTACTATCAATTCATAAAGTATGATGATGATAGATGTATTGATCATGTATATAAAGAAACATATTGTATTGATATAGAAGAATATTATCCAAAAGAGCTTCAACCTCCATGACCTATTGAAAATGCAGATTCCCTTAGATAACATTCAAGTAATCGAGTAACTTTAGTCTATGGGTTAGTTTTTCTTTTCACTGTGTTTAAAACTGTAAAGATGACTTTTGTTTCTCTGAGATGTAGAAAATGTTGTGTAGGATAAAAGACGTTATTCTCTATATTTGTGGTTAAATTATTGTAGTTTGTAAGTAATAAATTCTACAATATACCATGGTTTCATAAATGCTCTTGTTCAATTATAAAGCAGGTCACATAGAGCATCAGAAAAACTTTAATTCAATATAGCTTGTTATGTATTTTCTGGACGACCTCTTAACATATAATCATCTGAGTATTGTGTATTCTTAGGGTATGATTTGCATAAAATACATGTGTCATGCCTGAAAAAATTATGATTGTTAGGCATTATGATATGATTTTCAAAAAACAGTCACTAGCGCGCAATAAGCAAGTTGATTATTGAAGATTATATATGTAGGTTTTGAGTGATATAACTTTTGAGTTGTTGCATGATGAATTACAAGAGCTTGAGAATGATATTCGAAATGAAGGTCGCGAAGTAATTTCTGAGGTTTGGAATGAAATATTTAACAAGATAATGGGCCTTGAGACGTGTAATCAGGTGCGTGGATACGGAATTGGTGCAAAATGGGCAGATGTTCCGGGGATTGTTACCTAAAACAATGGGATAAAACATAAATTAATAGCCTTGAGTGAGGCTTAGGAAGCACAATGTGTAACAAATAAAGAAGGGAAGCAGTTTTGGCCCAACAATTGAAAGAATCGGCTGAGAGGGAAGAGGCACTGCGAGCTTCTTATGCACAGCTGAATAAGAAGTTGGAATCATTGGAAATACAAGTGGATGCTAATCCCTTGACCCAGATCTTTGCTGCAATGAGGATAAATTCTATGGAATCATTGGATCTTGGCCGTCTCATACATTTTCTAAAGAAACCGGACAATCCTCATTTACTTCCTTTTCTTTTCCCTTTTGGTTTAGTCTAACAGGTTCAGACCTAACCAAGGTTTCTATACGATCTAATTGTGTTTCTACTGTGTCTAAGTATTGGCTTGAAAAATTATTTGGTTCCATAAGTTTTTGTACATCTTTTTTTGTTGCTTCTTTTTGCCTATCTAAAGCATTTTGCATTTTATATGGAGGAACTGTAATTGTATCTTTTCTTACTGGAATTTTTATTTCTTACCTGAGTGGCCTTTTAACATCTACAGTTTTCTTATCAGCTAGAGTCCAGGTTTTTGTAACTTTATTTGTTACATTAATTTTCTTATTAGAATTTTAAATATTTTGAGACCAGTCAAAATACCAGTAAAAGAAGGGAAATTCTGATACGTCCCGTATCCGATTTACCCCTTTTACGGTATTTATAAGTTAATTTCTTTAAGTTTTACTTTCTCGATTTTTGTTTTACCGATTAGGGGTCCTAAGAGTTGACTGTTTATGGGTCTAGAATTTGAGAAAATTCCCTTCATGAAAGTTGTAGGGGATGTTAAACCGAGTTCGTAGACATGTGACACACTTAAATCGGAGTTCGTATGTGAAAGTTATGATAAAAAAACTAAAGTTACTGTTTATGGTAATTTTTGTATAAAAAGAAGAATTTACTGTGGTAGGTTTCCAATTCCGGAAACCCACCTCGCAGTCAAACTCTCTCTCTCTCTCTCCCCCTCTGTCTTCGACCCTTTCTGTTTTTTTTTTTGGCAATTCAAGCTGTCCGGCCACCTGACGGCGCGCCACTGGTCTTGTTTGGACCGCCTCCTCCTCCAAAACAAGTCAGTGGTGTTGGATTACGGCGGTTTGGCCGGAAGAGAGAGAATTGAAGCCAGTAAGTGTCCTGTAGCAAATTTGGGGTCGCCGGCGATTTCTCCAGATTTCGGCCACCTCCGGGGACGAAACCGGTTCCATTTGGAAGCTCTTGAGACGTACTTAAATCCCTCCAAGTCTCTTGATCCAATTTGAAGTGTGGAGGAAGAATTGAAGAATTAAAATTTCTAGGGTTTGAAATTTCGGCTTCTTTCTTTTAGGGCTAAATTCCGGCCAACCAAGGTAATTCTAGACATTGTTGTAGTTATGAAAGTTGTTGGGCTTGTTGAGAGGAAGAATTTGGCATAGGTATGGTTATCCGGTTCGGGGTTGGCCAGGGCCGCTGTTGGTGGTGCGTGGAGGCGCGTAGGACCGATTTTGGTTTTTCTGTTTTGGATAGTTAAGTTAGTTGTGAGTTGTAGAACTTGTAGGTATGAATTTGGTGGGAATCAGAGAGGTTTGATGTCAATTGTGAATTTCTGAAGTTTGGAGTTTCAGTTATCGATCTACAAGAATCCGGCTGTCGGATTTCTCTCGATTCTGCCCTAGAACCTATAAATTAACGAATTGATGTTAGTGGTGAAGTTTAGGTTAAATCCGAGGAGGAATGGAGATGTGGATTCAAGGGAGTAGTGTTTAGAGTCCGTTATAATTTAAAGTAAACGTAATTTCCGATAAATAGTTTAGTTGTTTACGAGTGCTACTTTGTACAAGATGAGAGGAGACCCCATATGATGAGAGTGTTGATCGACGGTAGGATTAGCCGTATATTGTGAGTGGACCTTGTTTTAAATATTACGCATGCAACTATTCTTTTTAAATGCATGGATCTAATTATTGTTGAGCATATACTGAGATTTTGGAGATTGAGTTATGACTTTTACTTTGTTGTTGACTTTCGAGAATGACCTCACCTTACTTTATTTGATATCGAGAATTTCAATGATTCACCCATATATTTATATGGATTAAAGTCTGTTTAGTCCCTGTACTATGCCTCTCTCATCGTTTCAGTCCCTGACATTCCAATTTAATCTGAAAAGTCCCTGAGGTCTCAATTTCCGTCTAATAGATCATTTCCGCGGGAAATTAGGAATTGGCCTTGGGTGAAATGTCTAATATACCCCTCAGTTATTTCTTTTTCTTTTTTTTTCCTTTTTAATTTATTCTTTTTTCTTTTTTCTTTTTAATTTGCATTTTTCCTTCTTTTTTTTTTTTTTTCCTTTTTCCATTTTTATTTCTTTTTCTTTCTTTTTTCTTTTTCCTTTTTAAATTTTTTTTTTCTTTTTTCTTTTTCCTTTTTAATTTCTTTTTTCCTTTTTAATTTTTTTTTTCTTTTTAATTTTTTTTTTTCCTTTTTAATTTCTTTTTTTCCTTTTTTCTTTTTTCTTTTTCATTTTTTTTTTCCTTTTTAATTTCTTTTTTTCCTTTTATCTTTTTTCTTTTTCATTTCTTTTTTGCTTTTTAATTTCTTTTTTTCCTTTTTAAGTTCTTTTTTCTTTTTCATTTTGCCTACTTTATACTTCCTCAACCCACCAATCTCATTCTGATCAAACTCCACAACTCATCTGTTTCCCAATCAGCTCGGAAATTCGCCGCTAAACCACTCCCCTCTTGTTTTCACAGCCTACTTCTCTCTCTCCCACTCAAATCCCACTTTCTCTCTCCACATCAAGCCTCAATTTGGAAAATTTTCACTGAAAATTACCATTTTTTAACTTTTCACTGAAAACTACCATTTTTTCAAACTCTGAGGTTTTGGGTTTGGTTGAAATGGTGGTTTTTGATGGCCAAGTTGACAAAAACCAGAAGTGAAGAAGAAGAATAGTGATGGAAAAGAAAAATGGTCGCTGGCGTGGAGAACAAGAATTGGAGTTTCGGGTCTATCTGGATTGGTTCGCCTACGTAGCGCTACTGATGCAGCAGAATACGATGGTCATTAAAAATGAAAAAAAAAAAAAAAAAAGGAAAAAAGAAAAAAAAATTAAAATGGAAAAAGGAAAAAAAGAAAAATAAAAGGAAAAAGAAAAAAAAGAAATTAAAAAGGAAAAAGAAAAAAAAATTAAAATGGAAAAACGAAAAAAATAAAAATAAAAGGAAAAAGAAAAAAAAAGAAATTAAAAAGGAAAAAGAAAAAAGAAACAAGAAAAAAAAGAAATTAAAAATGAAAAAGAAAAAAGAAAAAAATAATAAATTAAAATGGAAAAAGGAAAAAAATAAAAATAAAAAAAGGAAAAATGAAATTAAAAAAGAAAAAGGAAAAAGAAAAAAGAAATTAAAAAGGAAAAAGGAAAAAAGAAAAAAGGAAAAAAATAAATTAAAAAGGAAAAAAAAGAAAAAAGAAATAACTGAGGGGTATATTGGACATTTCACCGAAGGCCAATTCCTAATTTCCCGCATAAAGGACCTATTAGACGGAAATTGAGACCTCAGAGACTTTTCAGATTAAATTGGAATGTCAGGGACTGAAACGATGAGAGAGACATAGTACAGGGACTAAACAGACTTTAGCCCTATTTATATTATTGATTGATTATGAATCTATTTTATTTCTAATTTTTATTTTTAATTAATTTATCGATTTAAGATTCTTTTGACGTGTGGGACACGTCGTCGATATACTTGATTTCCCTTGAGACTTTTTCGAGTATGATTGGGAATCGCTCGTGTTTTTCTTTGAGAGATTTTAGGGAAGGCTTTACGGATTTTAGTTTTCGAATGTTTTCCTTCACCATACTTAGGTTGCTTTATTTTTTTAGTTCTCCTCCTCACGTGAGTTGCAGTCGAGGCTCCTCCTCACTTACTTTATGTTTTTGGCTTGAAGTCGAGGATAGAGCCTGGGAGGCTCTGACCCGAGTCTGGGAGACTCCATGTTGTATGGTGTTGTTATCTTCCCCATGCTTTTATGTTTAACTAGCGGGGCTGGCCTTATTCTTGAGTATCGGAGTTTCAGTTTTCTCACCTAGTTATTTTTGACTAGCGGGGCTAGTTTGATTTTACTTAACCAGAGAGGCTGGCTTGTTTTTACGAGATTCTCGGAGTTAAAAGATAAATGTTTTTAGCAATGTTGCATGCATCGCAGTTTTGTAAATTTAACTACGTGGGAAAGTATAAATTCTTTCCTTATTCTTTTTAGTTCAATTATTTATTTTTGTCCACTCACTCTAATGTTTTTCAAATACTTTCCCTTGGGTCCTTTGATTTCCAATGCCCAGTTCGCAGTGTTGATGTTCGGCTTATTAAGAGTTGAGGCATAGTATCCACATCCACTGCCATCAACTCGTTGTAGGTTATCTGTTTAACCTACCAGTTATCATTTCAGTTATATTATCTTTGATTGCTCTGAGCACCTTAGGGTTGTTGTATAAATTTGTAGTATTCTTTATTTAGGGTTTATGACCTAATCACAAGGACTCGTTGTAACTTAATTTGAGGATCTTTTGTTGAAATATTGGTGCCTGAGTTGTGATTTTTGGTTTGTTGGTTGTGGAATTGTTTGGTTTTGGGAGAAGGGTGACTCTAGAAGAGTAATGTGGATTGTCAGAAGTGTAAATGTGTCCTCACAGGTTTTGGGTTGTCTACTTTTAAGGGAGGTTCTGTCGAATTTTCGGTAAAACCTTATTTACAAGTGGGCTTCGCAGGGCCACCTCGGATTTCAGGGTGAAATCTCGGGGCAGGTCGTGTCAAATTTTACAATGTGTTAACGAATGACATGCATACAATTGCCTTAAAGTGGTAAAATGAGATTAGTCCTCAAAATGGTAACATGAGTCCTTAAAGTGGTAACTTTTCTTAGTTACCACATGAGTCATCAAGTGGTAAAATGAGTCCTTAAAGTGGTTAAATGAGTCATCAAAGTGATAAAAATAGTTGATGTATGAGAAATATTAACATACCATAGCCTTATCCATAAAAGAAAGGGAGAATTTTTCGAACAGTACCTGAACTAAAGGTCACTGTGAATTAACGTTCCTCACTTTACACTAATTACACTTTGGTACCTGGACTATAAATCCCGACTCACTTTTGGTACACACCGTCAATAACTTTGTTAGTTGGCATGCCACCTGCCATATTTTCAAGGGTAAAATTGTCTCTTCACTATCCACCTTTAGAAAATCAATTTTTTTTTAATAAAAAGAAAAAGAAAATTGGTGGTGCACAAATCGGTTGTTCCACCGCACAAATTGGACCTCCGTCGGCGGCGTCTTCAGCACCAGCAGCTCCATCTCATCGTCCCCCAAATCGTGGATATTATTTTCACAAATTTGGTAGCTGGGTACTTGGTTGCCAAATCTTCGAGACACTGCATCAACAATCCACATTCTGCAATTCCTTCTTTGTAGAGAATCACCACCACCCAAACGTCAGGTGGAGCTTAAGAAACCTCACGCACAAAATCTGATCCCGAAATTGGAACCACCGATCCAAAACTTGCAACCTCAGCCGCTTCTCTCAATTCAAACAGCCTCTTCCTCCTGTATTCCTTGAGGAAGAGATCGTCGTCGAGATCGGGATCGTCATCGAGATCTTCAAGGTCCTATTGGGTCTTGTCATCGGTCCAAGAATTGTCTTTAGGAAGAGTGGCTTCGTCGTCGGCCAGAGTGAAGGGAGGAGGCTTAAACGTTGGTTTCTTAGGCGGAAGATTGCCAAGCTTAGCCTGATTATCGTTCCACTCGGTGGAGGCTCCATCCAAGTCCTTGTAGATATAGTGATAGTCCCCCATCCTCGAAGATACAACAAGATATTCGAGGATGTCTGTGTCCATAATCAATCAAGCTCTGCAAGCCTCTTTTCTCTCCTAGTCTGTTTTGGGAGCCCATATCAGAACTGTTATGAACTATGAAGCACAAGGTAGTAAGAACAGCTACCAAGATTGGATTTTTTTTTTCTTCAGTTTTTCATGTTGGGTGTATATTTTTGATGCGGCTAAAATAGCCTCACAATTTAACCCTGCAAAAATGTAGTTGTCAGTATAGGATAAGCAGGGATCGTTCAGTCCGGGGATTGTAGGGTACACCTACACAAAAAGGTCAATTAACAAATAAAAGAATAAAATGGGGGTTTTGAGATTTGGTTCCTAATCTATTTAAAATAAAAACAAAACAAATAAAACTATATACAATGATCGACTTCCCTAACCTAGACCAATACCACTCAGAAATTACTAAGTGTAAAAACAGAAAATCCATTTCAACATGCTACAAAAATGTGCCCATCTTAAACGCTTAGATAAGAGCCCAAATGAAAAGCCTCAGCGGATCAATCCATTTATCTGATTCGTTCTAATGTAGGTTTGGATCGGAAAAGTCCTTACCAAGCCTAATACTACTAATTTTCGAAAACACTCAGCGTAATTCTCTTAACTAGTAGTATTATCTAACCCTCGAATCAACTCACACGTGCAAATTAACCATTACACATAGAATTTAACACGTAATTTCCAGAATCGTTTAATCATTAAAGCATGATTTTTACCACTTTTTAGAACTAATTGCTACTTGTTTAACTCAGCGCCTTAACAAATAACAATTACCCTTGGCAAATTAAGCAAACACACAAGAATACTCAGCGTGATTCTAGCATGCAAACTTATGAACCTAACTCTGAAAATTACCTAAACACATAAAAGGGCACAAGATTGTAACATGCATCATAAAAGAATTCTCGAAATTAACTCAATAATAAATTGAAAATCTCAAAAATATTAATAAAAATATTCTGAAAATTTCATGTCTCCAATTATACAACTCGCAAATCCGAACACACAAAACCGAAACAAAAATTGTGAGTAGAGTCATAGTTACACTTTGAAGCTTTCCTCAGCGGCTTGGCAACAAGGTGATGAACTCGTCTCTGCTATGGTGGTGGAGCGTCCTTGACTCAGCGCCTTTAGAGCTTTGTAGATTGATGGATGGATGGTGGTCACGGTCTTGTAGGTGTTGGAGATTTGAGGAGTGAATTGGGCAGAGTCTTGGAAAAGTTTTTGGCCAGGAAGTGATGGAAATTCTGTTCTGGACGTTGCCTATTTATAGGGGAGCATTGGTTGGCTTTTGTCGATCATACCCTTCATCATTGGACGGATGGGATTGCATCATAATTCCTTTAATTTTCCAACTGAAAACGTCTCCTTTATGGCCTTAACTCCTCTCATTATGGGGTCTTTTAACAGCTGAAACGTCTTTCTCCTTTATTCCCGAACTGAAAACGTCTTTCTCCTTTATTTATTTTCCAGCTGAAACGTCTTTCTCCTTTATTTCCCTTCTTCATTGCTTGGTCAAACGTCTTAAATTTCCTACAAAAAGGTGGAGAATATCAGATTTTTTTAAGAGAAAATAAAGGGAATTAATGTAAAGACCGCAAAAATGTCGACGGTAAGGAATCCTGATCCCGTTAGGATTTTTTTCATAAATTTCGCATTTTGCGCCTATTTTACGCCAAACACTGTACAAGACTCTTAAACTGACTCGATAACTCAAAACACGAAACTTAAGGGAGAAACAAGTCTAAAATGGGGCATATACTCAATAATATCGTCGCACTTTATGCTCCTATTAATTTTTTTGTTGGGTTTCTCTTAGTTTTTGTTCCTTAAATTTATGGGTTTTGGAGCTCAGAGTGGTATGAAGTTGTTTGACATTTTGGGTCTGAATGGTTTTAGTTTAATCTTCGCAGAATGTGAATTTTGTTTTTCTTACTGGGTTTTTAGTTTTGGAAGAGTGGTTTGTGTTTTGGTGAATGTGTTATGGTGTTTTGAATATATTGGAAGTGTATTCTGTGATGGTTGGTGAGAAATATATCAAATCCACATTATGTATTTCTGGGTTCTTTGTTCAGCTCAAGTTCTTTGGCTTGGTTATTTTATGGAGATTTGTTTTCCCGGTTACTTGTGAGAGAGAGAGGGAGAGAGAATATACCAAACTACCATTTGAAAAATGAAAAATAACATAAGGTTAACGGTGTTATTAACGACATGTACCAAAAGTGGGTCGGGATTTATAGTCCAGGTACCAAAGTGTATTTAGTGTAAAGTGAGGAACGTTAATTCACAGTGACCTTTAGTTCAGGTACTGTTCGAAAAATTCTCCCTAAAAGAAATATATGTTTAATTTGTTCTTGTTTACAAAAGCAGGGAGTTGCTCAGCCTTTTATGTTCAGAAGGCTTCTAAACTTGAAGTCAAGACAGTAATTAACTACAAACCATTAAAGCAAGCAAAATTGCTGCTTTTAAAAAATTTCATTTTTTTCTTGTTTCTTCTTGTATTGTTTAAGAAAATAAAATTAAACAGCCAAAAAACCTTATGATATACACGAAGAGACTAGTATTATTTACTCCGATAAATAAATTGGAAACAAGACACCAAACCTGACTAAAAAAGGCCTACACCGGCCAAAATGAAAAAGCTGACTCAGAAAAGAAAAATAATGAAAATAAAACAGATAGGGTAAAGTGATATCCACGCACTGGCGGCATTGAAACGACAGCGTATAAGGTGTAGCCGCCTGGAAAACAAAAGGAGTCCTTGTTTTAGGGGTTTGTGGTAATGAAATGAAATAAATAAATACAAAAAGAAAAATTCTACATAAAAAAATTGCGTCTCTAACCTCATCCCGTTTTGAACCCAAAAACCACAAAACCAAACCACACCGTATATCCCTCTCTCTCTCTTCTTTTTCCCCTCCCCTCCTCTCCTCTCCTCTCCTCTCCTTCTCCCACCAAACCCTAAACGAAGACTTTTTTTTCTTTCTCAGATTTCGAATTCTCAATCCGATGCTCTAATTTCACGAATCGTTCCGCGGATCCGGCTCAGACAGGTGCGTTTGCCCTCTTCCTTTTCCAATTCTTTCAATTCATGTGTTTTTTTTTTGGGGAAATTCGGAGCCGATTGATCTATGTTTCATGTTGTATTTCGATTCGACGGATCTGAGCTTTTTCTTTGTTTCTATGTGCTTTCAAGTTTTCTCTTTCGTTTTAATTAATTTATTTATTTTGATTTTCCTCTAAACCCAGCTATGGTTTCTGGAACCTGTTAAATTAGGGTTTGTTCTTAAAATAGCCTGGAAACCAAATATGGTTTTATATTAATGCTGAAGCGTTGATGCTTTTTCTTTATTTTATTTTCTGCAGATTTAATGCTGTTTGGAATTGATGGATGATGATCACAAAGTTGGATAAAATGTCTGCTTCTTCTCCATCATGGGAGCGTGCCCAACGTTTGTTCGACAAGGTATATCTATCGTTTTTTCATCATAAGGCTCAAAACTTGTATTGTTCATTATCTGCATTTGTTTTACATTTCTTTCTTTTTCTTCTACAGATTACTGAGTTGGAGAGTAGGCGTCGGAGGTCTGCCCAAGCACGAGTTCCCTCAGATCCTAATGCCTGGCAACAGATACGTGAGAATTATGAAGCTATAATTCTTGAGGACCATGCATTTTCAGAGCAGCACAATGTTGAGTATGCTTTGTGGCAGTTACATTACAAGCGGATTGACGAATTGCGCACGCACTTCAGTGCTGCTATGGCTTCTACAGGTTCAAACTCATCCCAAGGTTTGAAGGGACCTACTCGGCCTGATCGTATTACAAAAATAAGATTGCAGTTTAAAACATTCCTTTCAGAAGCGACTGGATTTTATCATGATTTAATAGTGAAGATCAGAGCAAAGTATGGGCTTCCTCTTGGCTATTTCTCTGAGGATTCTGAAAATCGAATTGTTATGGATAAGGATGGAAAAAAATCTGCTGATATGAAGAAAGGTTTGATATCATGCCACCGCTGTTTGATTTACTTGGGTGACCTTGCACGCTACAAAGGACTATATGGGGAGGGGGACTCCAAAACTCGTGAGTATGCTGCTGCCTCAAGTTACTACTTGCAAGCTGCATCTTGTTTGCCATCAAGTGGGAACCCTCATCATCAGGTGTTGTTTTGTTATTTTTCTTATAATTATGTAGGCACAATAGCTGTGGATGTTCTTGCTTATGATTTCTGATCTTTCACTGTGATCCTCGTTATACTTCAGCTTGCTATATTGGCTTCTTATTCGGGGGATGAGTTGGTGACTGTTTATCGATATTTTCGTAGCCTGGCCGTGGATAATCCGTTTTCAACTGCAAGGGATAACTTGATTGTGGCATTTGAGAAGGTATTGTGTCTTTAGTGTGATGTATGGCTTTCTTATAGCTGTTTCATTATAAGTCTGATAAATAATCAATGATCTCGACTTTTATATTCTTTTATAACTGTGGTTGCTATTTTCAGAGGTTATGTGTTTCTATTGGCCTATGAAGTACTTATTTTTGTCTCGGCACTGCTACCAATATTGTTCTGTGTCGAAAGAAACAAGGGAATAGTTACTAGAGAAAGACTCCAAATATGGAAGAAGTAGAGAGGAAGTGTTGATTGAGTGCTAGTTTTGGAATATTTAAGGCTCAAACAACATAAATTACAAATGTGGGTTTTTTTCCCTTCATTTCTCTTAAATTCACTAGTCATTTCCTAACATATTGTTAAAGTTTGACTTAATATTAGAAATATCCCAAGTTCCCAATTTATTAATATTTTAATTTTTTTTTTTTGAAGGAAACTTCATGAAAGCTTAGATATGTCTAGATGTGTTTGTGGAATATAATTTGCCTTTTTTTATGTATCTTTCTCTTGCATTGGCTCAATGTTTGTGGAAGAGGGAACCTTTTCGGTATGCTTAAGATCACACACCAAATTGGTATTATGTACTAGGATAGATCACACACCAAATTGGTATTATGTACTAGGATAGATCTTTCGCTTCTCTGATCTCAATTCTTCAGCGAGGGAGGGTTACGCAGGTGACCCTACCCATTTGCTTGGGACGGCTTGAACTGGTTAACACTGCCCCAAGGGGGTTGTTCAATCTCTCACTTTGGACCTACGTTTCTGGTGGCACACCCTTGGAAACTTGGTCACTCCTATCGTTTATGTTTGGATATCTTGTATTTCTGTGGAATTGGATCTACTTAGTAGATGGTTTTTACAATTCTGGCTATGGCTACTCTTAATGTTTGTTAGCCAGAAATCATCCTTAGCTCAACTGCTCT
Source organism: Rosa rugosa (assembly GCF_958449725.1). Classification (NCBI taxonomy): domain Eukaryota; kingdom Viridiplantae; phylum Streptophyta; class Magnoliopsida; order Rosales; family Rosaceae; genus Rosa; species Rosa rugosa. The sequence continues at coordinate 29,315,785 of NC_084821.1, read as the reverse complement.
TGTAGAACAGCGATATTTTCCCATCAAACATGGAGGTCTTGATCTGGAATCTTTATGGAGCAGGTGTTGGATTCCTTTGAAAATGTCGGGTAGGGGTTAGAGGAGGCCGCCTCCTAATGCTAGTTGAACTGCGATTTTTGTTACCACCTAGAAACCGCTTTATGTGGCAGCTTTACTAATCAGTATCTTAGCTTTATGGAGTAGGTGTTGGATCCCTTTGAAAATGTCGGGTAGGGGTTAGAGGACTGCCTCCTAATGCTAGTTGAACTGGAATTTTTGTTACGACCTAGAAACCGCGTTATGTCGGGTAGGGGTTAGAGGACTGCCTCCTAATGCTAGTTGAACTGGAATTTTTGTTACGACCTAGAAACCGCGTTATGTGGCAGCTCTACTAATCAGTATCTTAGCTTTACATCACTAAAGCCCTTACTTATTTGGTCATCTGTTAATCTTGTCCCCCGGGACCTTACTTTTTTACCTATTATTTGTGCATGATTTATGTATATATTTAACTTTTTTTTTTTCCTCTGTAGAATCGTCAGAGTTACTCACAACTGTCTGGCAATGCTAATGCTTCTGCACTCAAAGAGTTGCCTGCACGATTGACTGGCAAAGGTAGAGGGAAAGGGGAAGCAATACCTGCTAAAGATAATAACACAGAAGCAGGCCTTGTTAAGGAAAGATCATCCAGTAATCAGGAAAAATACAAAGCTTTTTCAATTCGTTTTGTCCGTCTAAATGGCATTCTTTTTACACGTACTAGGTATGTTTTGTTGTTGAATGTTGGTGGTAAGTTTTTGAACTAGTTTCTCAATTTTAACGTAAAATTAAATCTGTTTTGTGACTTTATTTGTGCAGCCTGGAGACATTTGCAGAAGTTCTCTCTGTTGTTAGCAGTGGTTTATATGAGCTTCTATCTTCTGGAGCAGAAGAGGAGCTGAGTCTTGGTGCTGATGCTGTTGAGAATGGACTGGTCATTGTTCGACTGGTCTCTATACTGATATTCACAGTTCATAATGTGAAAAAGGAAAGTGAAGGTCAGTCATATGCAGAAATTGTACAGCGTGCTGTTCTGCTGCAAAATGCATTTACTGCTGTCTTTGAGTTGATGGGGCATGTCTTAGAGAGATGCGTGAAGCTGGGGGATCCAACTTCAAGTCACCTGTTACCAGGCATTCTGGTTTTTGTAGAATGGTTGGCATGTTGTCCTGATGTAGCAGCTGGCAGTGATGCAGATGAAAAACAGTCATCTGTTAGAGCAAAGTTCTGGAATGCTTGCATACACTTGTTGAATAATCTCTTATCATCTGTTCCGATGTCCATAGATGATGATGGAGATGAGACTTGCTTTAATAATATGAGCAGATATGAAGAAGGGGAAACTGAGAATCGCCTTGCTTTGTGGGAGGATTTTGAGTTGAGAGGATTCATGCCACTTCTTCCAGCACAGACAATATTGGATTTCTCGAGGAAGCATTCTTTTGGAAGTGATGGCCAGAAGGAAAAAGGTGCGCGTCTTAAAAGGATCCTGGCGGCAGGCAAGGCTTTAGCAAATGTGGTCAAGGTTGATCAAAAAGCCATTTATTTTGATTCCCAGACAAAGAAATTTGTCATTGGTGTTGAGCCTTCAATGAATGGTGATTATATGCCTACCTCCTTTTTAGGCATGGCTAATTCCAATGATAATCTGGAAGAAAATCAAGTGGAGGACACCAAAAATCTGGGAGGTCCATTTCAAAAGCCAGAGTTGACCATGGATGGGGATGAGGAAGATGAAGTAATAGTTTTTAAACCAATAGTGGCTGAGAAGAGGCCTGATGTGGTAGGCACTACATGGGCTATCCCCCAGCATTTGGAACCATTTAAATCAGAAGAAATATCTCTTGCTAACAACCTAAAGAGTTTGGGATTTATGGGCAATGGGCAAGTACTGAAATCTGACCATGTATCAAGTTCGGTTCCATTCCAACAGCCTGTTAATGGTAGTACTAGTAGTATGTTTTACAGCCATGCAAAGGCTCCAGAAGCTGTGTTGCCGTTTAAGGTTGATACTATTGCATCTTCTGGACCATTTGCGGATGGTTTGACATTGAAGACGTCATCAGCTTTGCCCGCTGCTATCCGAAAAAATCCAGTTAGTCGACCTGTTAGACACCTTGGTCCGCCACCTGGTTTTAGCCATGTTCCCGCTAAACAAGTGAACGAGTCTATTTATAATTCAGAGTCAATGGGTGAGAATCCACTGATGGATGATTACAGCTGGTTGGATGGGTATCAGGTGCCATCTTCAACTAAAGGAAATGCATTCAGCAGTTCCATTAACTACTCATCTCATTCAAATCTCCATCGCGTTCCTAATGGGAATGGCTTAAGTGGAACAGTAAACTTTCCCTTTCCTGGTAAACAGGGCCCATCTATGCCATTCCAAGCAGAAAACCAGAAAAGCCGGCAAGAATTCCATATGCTCGATGATCTTAAACTTCACCATGAAATGCAGCTGCAGCAGCAGCAACAACCTGAGCAATATCAAGGACAGTCTGTCTGGACAGGCCGCTATTTTGTGTGATGCCAGTATCAATGTGATGGTGAGACTTGCTTAATTGACTATATTTTTATTATAGTTGAAAATGCAAATATCTTTTTAGTAAGTAATTCAATTTTGCTTTTGCATTGTTCTTGTATTGCCATTTCTTTTCTTTCTTCATTTCTTGGGCTTGTATGTTTAGACTTTTTTCTTTCTTTTCTTTTTGGGGCTTGAAAGGGCAGATTCAAGATTTGTTTTTCTGCAGATTCTTTCTGCATATTCAAAAGATTTTTATCTCCATTAGTTATCAGCAATGCATTTGTTTTTCAGTATCAGCAGCACTTCCATTCATATTGGAATCTAGAAGTTCTTTTAGATTTTATTGGCAAATTGTTTATTTAACATAAACTCTGGTAAAAACCATCCTTTGAGATTTGATATGGGATGATTTAGTATTCCTTCATTCAACTTCTGGGAAGTACAAACAGTTGTTAGTTTACAGTTCATTGGTTTATGATTATTTCATACAAAGTTAGTATTATATGCAGATGTTGACCTTCTTGCTGTTGTTGTTGTTCGTTAGGTTCTTGAGGATGATTTGGTGAATGTCCACATTGCCTTTTGCTACCAAATTCAAACTCCAACTTTGAAGCTTTGTCAATGTTAATTTTCTGTTGGAGCATTGGTGGTTTGGCTTCTTGCTGGCGCTTACAAATACCCAGGTTTGTTTTTGTTTAAAGCCACACTGTTTCCAAGTTGCGTCACCTCAGCCCAAAACCAAACTGATTTTCTGTGATGAAAGTAACTTTAATAATTGATTGGTTTGCAATTTCCAATGCTCTCTAGAGTTTATTATGGTAATGAACTGTCTTTTACCTTAATATAAGCATACTAGGGGATTCTTCCATGCATTCCCATCCATTAATAGTGAGCACATCCTCTATCCTTTTGTTCAGCCATTTGGAAGTCGCCCATCTTCTATCATTGGGCCACTTGCCCCACTTTTGAAATTTTTTAGCTGAGCAATTGTTGTAACAACATCCTTTTTCTTCTTTGTTCAGTCATCTGGAAGTTACCCATATTCCATGACAGGGCTGTACCTGCCTTAGCTTTTTGAATTTTTTTGCTGATGAATTGTTGCAACTATTACTCTACGTTGAGAGAGTCAGTCAACCGGCAATCATTTGTTTATGCTTTTATATTGTTTACTACAGGTTTTGCCAAGCTCTCCAGCCCGGGGGATGACAAATATGGATATATGTTTCATGGTGCGAAATTCCTAAGTAAATGCCTTGTCTGGTTACTTGGGGGTGGATAGAACGTGTTAATAAGATCATCTGTTGGTTTTGGGGCTTTTGCCTCCAGCAATTCGTGGAGTAATAAAAATGGTGTACTGACTCACTAGTGAACTGTTGAAGCATATATTGCTTTTGATATTTATCATCAGCTTGGAGGTGATAGTATGTAATTCTACTCGAGTGCTTTCTTGCGACAAGCTTTGGAGAGCTCGAGTTGTGGAAAGGTTGTTGGATATGAATACCCTCTTATCAGAAATGGGATGGTAGATATGAAAAATTGCACTTTGAATGTAGTTATGTCGTGAGTACAGGGTATTGGTCTTGGTGTCCTGATTTGAGACTTATTATGTTTTTATGAGCTCTTATTATCTAACCCTTCATATGAAGTTGGGGAGTTTAATGTAATAATAATTGTGGATCACATCCTATGTTGAATGTTAGATCATATTGCCTTTTGTTTAGTTTCGTTTTTTTTTGTTTATTCTTCAAGACTTATTAGTAGCCGTGCAACCTTGGAATCACTCCTGCACTCTTCTCACCGTGCCAATTCTTCCCTTGGCATTTTACCAGTAATTCTGCTGGGCTCAACTAAATGAACTGCTAACCTTAGCTGGAGTACTTGATGAAAGTTTGGATCAGCATTGGTTTCCCTCCATTTAATCTACATTTGTTGTGTTTGGTTGGATTGGCTCCTCTCCATTAAACAATTTTTTTTTAATTTTCCGAGAATACTCCATTAAACAATTTCGCTTTTGTATTCATCAGAATTGCTAGTGTCCTCAAGGTTTTATGCAGCGGTCAAAGCCAGAATAAAAGGCAACATACCATTTAAACTAGAAATAAAATTCAGTAATTATTCTGCAGATGATGAGATTGATCCTACAGCATTTAATCTAATGGTACAATCGATATGAACTCCGTGAAAGCTGTAGGTAATTTTGCAGTATCAACAGACGACAATAGAATAAAAGATAACGACAATGGTTGGTAGTTCAGGTGATATTTTGGCCAAGGGCGGATCCTATAAGAAGCATGTTTGATACTTCGATAAAAAAGATGAAGATGAATCCGGTCCGTCGGCATGAGAGTTACAGTATGGATAAATATTGGGTTGGACTGAAAATATGAAATAATAATGTGATTTTTAAAAGAGAGGTACTAAAATTTAGAGTGGGCGATAGTTGGAAAACTGTTTCTATTTTCTTTCCTATATTTAAACTAATTTCTATCAGTGAGCAAGCTTATATGAGTAACTTTTAGGTAGGCAAATTTAGTATAACGTGAAACAAAATCAAATATTTTTCTGAAATTGTTGAAAATAAAATATTTAAATAATAAAATCAGTATAAAGAGAAATTATACCTCGTTTTAAGTTATAACTCACTTTCATCTTCCCCAATCTTTTTGGAATAACATACTCGAAAATAATGTTATCTCACTTAAAACTTGTGCTTCTTCTTAGTTAGGCCATCTCCAATTGGAGAGGGTTATATTGGGGCCAGAGCTATAATTTAGCCCCAGAAATATTATTCTTTATTCATGAACTAATGAATCATCTCCATTAAGGCAGGCTAAATTTTAGCCATTTCAAATATTTTATGGTTTTAAATTATGTTTTTCAAATTTATGATTTTATTTAATTATAATAATATTTTAATTTAGACTAAAATTAAATTTTGAGACAAAAATTAATTTTTTTAAGGTGCACGTTTGGATGAGGTATCTATGTGTTATTGTTGATAACATTTTCAAATAGGAATTTTAAGTGTCACGTGCCTCTTTGCAAGCAAATCTCTAGATTCTGGATTAGATGTAGTGTCGACGAAGCAAATTTAATCATTATAGAGCTTATCAAATTTTGGATAACATTTTTAAATGCCACGTGTCATGTTATGATCAACTCCCTAGATTTTCGATTAGATTTTATGTCTACGTGGCGGTTCCATCTTCAATTTCAAACCTCAATAAAAAAGTGGTTTCGGTTGCATAGCTTACTATCTCATTTATCTTCTCTTTAATTGTTTGTTCAGTTTATAACTTTTCATTACATTTTGCAATGAATTCCAATTGGTTTTCTCAATGGAATGAGAGGCGATGTGAAGACGAGGAAGATGACGAAGAAGATGAAGAATATGATGAGCAAAGGCGAGAAATACAACACAAGTTATGGCGGAAGCAGCTAGTTGGTTGGCTACTAACCCACTGCAATAACAACCTCAATGGGGTGGATCTGTTCCAGGCTGCTCTACCAATCATTGATCATGCGAGGTAGCTAATGAAAAATTGTTAAAGGATTACTTTGTAGCTGACCCAATGTACCCCGCCGAAACTTTCTGACAATGTTACAGAATGAGGTGTTAATTGTTCCTCCGCATTTTAGAGCATGCGCAGACGGCGGATCCATACTTTAAGCAGTCATAAGATTGTGTTGCGCATCCGGACTTCTTGCCTCACCAGAAATTGATGTGCGCTCTCCGAATGCTAGCCATTGCATGCTCAGCTGATTCCTTAGATGAATCATACTTATGCCTGAATCGATCGCCATTGAGAACCTTAGTCAATTTTTTCGTACCATTGTCACCATTTATCAAGAACGCTACCTTCAGGCTCCAACAACAGAAGATTTGGATAGGCTTTTACAAAGAATCGAGCGACAAGGATTTCCTGAAATGATAGATTCGCTTGACTGCATACAGTGGCAGTGGAAGAATTATTCAGTGGGATGGTAGGCCAGCTTCAGCGACAAATCGAAAAAACCAACCATTGTTCTTAAAGCTGTGGCAAGTCCAAACACCTGGATCTGGCATGCTTGTTTTGGAATCCCTGGAGCCCAGAATCACATCACCGTTCTCGGATGTTCACCACTATTTGATGTTGTAACAGCAGGTGAGGCACCACAACTTGACTAACATGTCAACGGGACTCCTTACGAGTTTGGGTACTACCTCGCTGATGACATCTACTCTAAGTGGGCGACAGTTGTGCAATCAAGCAAACATCTTGAGAATGACGTAGAAATGTACTTTTTCACTACGCAGGAGGCGAACCGCAAGGATGTAGAAAGGGTATTTGAGATTCTATAAGCTCGATTGGCAACTATTAGGCAACCTACAAGAGGTTGGGAGCGAGAAACATTATCGACAATCATGTTGGCTTGCATAATACTTCATAATATGATTGTTGAGGATGAATGAGATGACTTCTACAATGGCGAGTTTGACGATGATGAACCAAATCCAAATACGTCAAGGAGAGCTCGGGCAAGAATATATGATGGTCCAAATTGACATATCACAATGACTGAATACATGTCTTGTTACTGGAGGATACGCTCTCGTGTTGGACATAGTAATCTACGAAATGACCTTATCCAACATGTTTGGTCAAACAGACAACTTTACGAGGATAAGGGCGGGGAAGGAGTATGATAGCTCATTGTCTTACTGTTTTTCATAATTCCTTAATATCTATGCTAGGTGAGGTAATAATTGACAATTTATTGTCATGTCATAATCCTCATGTTTTTTTTCATGTTATTATTATTGTGTGGCTTGTTTTGGTTTTCTTTTAATTATGTGGTTGCTTACTTTAATTTGTAATGAATAAAAGTTGTATTTAATTTTTCTTCATGTTCCAACCATTTCATTTTATAAGATTAAAATTGAATAAGCTTCATTGACATAAAACAAATTCGACTGCCTATAATTCTACATAACTTGAACAATTTACTAAGACAACATTGATCTATCCAAATTTAAATTGATAAAATAACCAAACTATTCATCATCTTCGAATGCCATATGTTGATGATAGTCATCTTCAGTTACCATACGTGGATGATAGTCATTGGATGTTATGGCAGAATTAGAAAACAACTCACATGCGCTTAGCCTTTCAAGAGCTTCCCTCTTCTTCCCATCAAAATATGCCTTACTCCTTGGTGTAAAATCAATGGTTTGCATCATTACAATGGCCTCTTCCCTCTCCCTCTCTCGTCGATCCTCCTTCATATTCTCTCTTATGGCTTTTGCCTCTTCCGCCTTGATGTTTTCTTCCCTCATTCGCTCTATGTTAGCCAATAGTTTTTTTTGAAAGACTTTCTCCTCCTTTTCCTTGACCTTCAATTGATTTCTTCTTGCGGTATTTCATCCCACTAGTCTAGGTAGGGAATCCCCAGAGTCAAAGTTAGTATTGGAGTAGATCCATTTGGATCTTCATCATCCTCCAAGGAAAGTTTTCTTGTGGTGGATCATTAAACGTTACCCAACTATTGCTACACAAATTGTAGCAACTTTGATGGGAGAAAAATTTTCCATTCATATCTTCCTTGTAGAAATCCTTGGTTAAGTGTTGCTATAATTTATTTTTTATTATATAATAACAATAACAAAAAATAATAGTAGTTTGATCATGAAAAAATAATATTACAATTCCGTGCTATGTAAATTTAAAAAACAAAAGTCATTATGTAAAAGAAGTCTGTAGACACAAGTAAATTAATAAAGCTAGAAAATTCCCAAAACTACACGTGGACTCTATGTTGTCGAACTAGAGTAGTCCATGAATGTGGCATACGTCGGAAAATGTAAACCTTTGACGTAAGTCCAATAAAGAGAGCATTGATTATCAGTAATTGGTTCTGATTTAAATATTAAATTAGGACAATTAAACGTGATTATGGAGCAATTTAAATTAAATTGTGATTAAGTCAATGAGGCCAAAATTAATTGGTTTTATTCCATAATCAATAAGGATTAAATCACGTGGAAACGTATGTTAATCCAATTAAAGCCAAATTAAGACCTGAATCAATGCTTGAGAGTTGCAAAATAGGGTGAGTTCTTCAAAAACCTAATAAATACCCCAGTTCAAGTCAGAAAAGGGGACTTTTTGGACATTCCAAACTAAAATACACAGAAAAGGTCAGAAGTCACTAAAATCCGTGAAGAATCATCAAGTTATCAGAATAGTCGATTCATTCACCACCAAAATCGAGGAACACCAATCCGCGTGGTAGCCCTCGTGAACTTCAACCGATTCAAGATCAAGTGGTCGACACCCTTGAATCAAACACAAGTCCGGAGATAAAATCAGAGGATCTACTTACAAAGATTATAACCTGCACTTTCAATATTAATAAACAATATTATTTTGTACATGTGTTTGTTTGTCATTGATTTATAGATTTCCATGTTTACAAATTTGGCACGCCTAGTGGGACCATCTTTGCCTCTCATCTCTTTTCTCCAAAGTTTAAACAAATTCACACCAAGCAATGGCTTCCATGAAAACTCAAATTTTTACGGGGAACAAATCCAAGCTACCGATCACTTCAAAGTCGAGTAGCGAATCATTCGGTCATGTCACACGAAGCGTGGCGAAGACTCAGCCCACAACGTTTGTGGCACTACCTTCTAAACCTCGCCAACCACTCCTTACTCTAGAGAGTTTGGGGGAGAGAGATCATGTCCTTCGGAGTGAGGAAAGGCAAGTGTCGAACTCAAAAAATTCAAGGGAACAATCTCATTCATCTGCTTCTGATAATGACTCTAGTACGGGGTCATTTCATGAATCACCTTATGTTGAAGAAAATGACTTCTCATTGTCGTGGCCAAATGTTGCACCACCCACAACAACAATGCAAGTTCTAATGACAGTAGCAGCATCGATTGAGGATCAGCTAACCAACATGGCTGCCGCATCGAAAAACTCACCAAGATTGTGGAAGAGAAGGATGTGCAGATTGCTGAGCTGTAGAGCAGGTTAGAAGTTCAACGTGTAGAGGACTCTGCCAAGGGACCATATAAAAATGAAAAAGGAAAGGAGAAGGAGGGAGAATCCTTTGATCCAAAGTCAAGGACTAGTGAAGGCTTGCTAGGCTTTTTGTCCATCCAACAGCTCCAAGATATGATCACAAGCACTATTAGAGCCCAGTATGGAGGCCCTTCGCATGTTAATTTCACTTACTCTACACCGTACACTAAACAGGTAGATAGCCTAAGAATGCCAGTTGGGTACCAACCACCAAAGTTTCAACAATTTCAGGGAAAAAGGCAACCCAAAGCAACACATTGCACACTTTGTTGAGACTTGTAACTATGTGCTCATATTATCCTAATTTCTATGCCTCTTAATCTTGGTTTTTATGTTTAGTTCTCCTTATTTATGATTCATTTACATCTTTTAGTGATTTTGTAGGTTGGTTTCGTAGAAAGAAGAAAAGAAGCTAAAATGAGCTAACTAGGATTGAAAGACACCCAGGTCCCAGAATCTGTCTTTGCAGAACACCCAACTTCACAGAATTACTGGAAGTTACTCAGATCGAATCAGACAATGAGCTTTATATCATTGGAAAGCTACGGATGTCTACTGTCTGTAGAATTTTACGGATCTCGTTTTCGATATTTCTGGAGAAAGTTATGATTATTTTAGTGAAGCTAGTCAGACAGGAAATCTGCTCGGAAATTTACAACCATTCGTGGAGAACTCAAGTTCCGTGGCACAAGATCCTCAATTCTAATGTTTCAAGGAAGTTAATTCAGATGAGGATTAAATGATGAACTTATTCTTACTTCTACAAGAGATTTTAAGGTTTTCCCATTCCAAATGAAGAAAGGAATCTAAACCCAAGTTTTACAAGGAAACATGAAGCCAAAGATGAGCAGAAATCTTCCCTATATAAGGGAGCACGAATTTCACATGAAAAATGTAGACGCCTAAGGAGCAGAGACGACTCATCCATCTTCCCCATCTTTTCCCTTCCATTCTTTTTATGTTTTTTCTATGTTTTACTTAGTTATCTTTTGTTAAACCTTTTCTAGGGTTAGGATGATGCCCTATCATGATTGTTTATGTACTTTGATAATATATTGATGGATTTATAGTTTCTTTATGATGAATGCTTAATCACTATTTGAATTGATGCTTTGTGTTTAAATTCTTTGATTGATCACCTTAGGGCTTTGCATATAGTAATTGGAAGACAAATTTGAAGCAGAGATGCAATATAATTTGATTAGCTTCTTGTGATTAAGTGTGGTAAATTACATTATTACTTGAGAAAGACTAATGGTTTGCTTGATTCCCTTGTTTTCTAAAGCGTAATGAGTCTTGCATGTTAAATTTATACCTGAGAAGGATAAACTGCATAGTTAGGATATAAGATCTTTACCCGAGAGGGAGAGCATCATACACTTAAGGAAAACTATGGTCTAGAGTACCTGAGAAGGACTTAGATACGGGAATTATCATCTAGAGAAACAAAAGAATCTGTTAATTGCATTGAAACATAAATAGGATTGTTAGTGGTTAATTCTGAAACCCTAGGTTTTATCATTATTTGTTTGTTTGTTTCTTTCTATAATTTTCACATTATTTGTTTAGTCGAAAACTTTATCTTCTTTAGTTTGATTGTTTCTGTGATTTTGTGTTTGGATTAATTGAGTTAGGATTTAAATTGATTATCAATCCTCAGTTGGAACGACCTCGTACTTGCACACTATACTAACGACGATTCGTGCACTTGCGAGTTTTAATTAAAATTTCACAACAGGAACAAAGGGTGATTAGTTGGTCAAACAATTTGTTCGATCTCTAAAAAGGAATGCATTTGAATGGTACACTGATTTGGAGCTTGAGTCAATTGACAGCTGGGATGAATCACTTCTATAGTAGCAGACACACAGTAAGCATGATGAAACTTACAAATACAAAGCAATGGAAGGATGAGCCAGCAGTTGACTATATCAACAGATGGTGATCACTCAGTTTGGACGGTAAAGATCGATTGTCAGAAGTGTCGGCATTAGAGATGTGTATCCAAGGTATGCACTAGAAGCTACTATACAATTTGCAGGGGATTATGCCTCGTACGTTTGAAGAATTGTCTACCCATGTTCATGACATGGAATTGAGCATAGCCAGTCACAAAAGGAAAAATGAGCTCGCTGTTGACCAGCGAAGAGATCAGGTTTTCGAAATAAAGCAGACAAAGCCATCAAAAACCTTGTGAAAGAGTCCATGGTAGTTAATGTAGCTCCCATCAAAATATCGACCCGAGACTCAAAAAAGGAGTTCAAGAAAGTAGAGCTAGCTAGCAACTATGAGAAACGAAAGCCCTCGTTGAAGGAGTTGGAAGAGAAGACCTATCATTTTCCCGATTCTGACGTAGTAGGCATGTTGGAAGATTTTCTTGACAAAAAATTGATCGAGTTGCCAGAGTGCAAGCGAAGATGCATCAGGTCAATGATCCTAAGTATTGCAAATACCACCGCATTGTCAGTCACCCAGTTAAGAAGTGTTTCATTCTCAAATATTTGATTATGAATCTCGCCAAGCAAGGGATGATACAACTAAATATCGATGACGTAGTTGAGGCCCATTGTACCTCCATTATGTTCGTAACATTTGAACCCATCGTGTTATCCTTATCACCAATAGGGCGACTATATCAATCACAGGGGTTACCCTATGAGGAAGTGAGAACGAAAGCGGTTAAGCTGGATGAGGAAGAAGGATGGACGCTTGTCACTCGAAGAAAGGCACGTAAAAATACATCACCAGGGTCTCAAGTCGCTCAAGTGGGGACGAAACAACAAAAAATGAGTCTTCAACCTCCCAAAGAAAGCCAAACAAAAGAGGTGCCTAAGGGGAAAACTGACCTCTTCACTCTAAGAAAGTTCACTAAGGATAATCGAAGAAGCCATGACAAGAGCAAAGACTTCCTCAAGAAATCCATGAGGCAAGAAATGGGCACCGCTCATATGACGACCGGTTACAAAGTTAACTCGGACAACTACACAAAAGGTGAGATGAGCGCTCTTCCCACACATAATAAAGTAGAGGAAAATGAGGTGATAAAATAATTGGAAAGTCTTCCATTACACTTAAACATCTATGAGTTGCTGCAATTACCATAACCAGTTAAATGTACATTGGTCGAAGTCTTAATCAACTTTAGCAAGTATGCTACGAAGATTAAGGAAGTAGGCAAATTGAAGCCGACAGAGTGTTCAATGTGCGCTACATGTTGTGACAAAATCCATTTCATAGATGAAGACCTTCAATTGGGTTCTAAACCTCATAATCAGCCTCTTTTTGTAATAGGGTATGTGCGAGAGCAGAAGTTAAATCGCATGCTCATAGATGGAGGTTCTGCGGTAAATATCATGCTTAAATTGACAATGAAACAACTTGGAATCAATGTTGAGGAGTTGGCTCGAAGTCGTCTTATGATTCAAGGCTTCAACCAAGGAGGGCAGAGAGCTATTGGCATGATTAGAGTAGATATGACGATCGGAGAGTTGAAGTCAAACACATTGTTTCATGTAATCGACGCAAAGATGTCGTACAATATACTTTTGGGACGACCCTGGGTTCAGGAAAATGGAGTTGTACCTTCAACCCTACATTAATGCTTTAGATTCTATCGAGGTGGAGTGAAAACAGTAACAGGCGACACTAAGCCATTCACCGAAACTGAGTCTTACTTTGCGGACGCCAAGTTCTATATGGATGGTGAAGTGATGACAAAAGTATTTCTGGTCGAGGTCCCTTCTACAGGAAAGGCAGAAATGATGGCGAACAAGCAAGTTGAGTTTAGCATTGCTGATCGGACTAATGTTTTCTATGTTTTTAGTATCATTTCTTCTACATTTTACTTAGTTATTCTCTTAACAATATCATTTCTCACTTAGTTTTGTGTTTTTAGGTACATTTGAGCTTCAAACGCAAGAAATGAGCTAAGAAGAGTAAGAAATGATGGAAATGAAGGCAAGAAGGAAATGAGGCGCAGAAATGACAAAGGAGAAATAAAGTTTTCCCAGTTCTACCAGGAAAAGGAATCCCAGTTGAAGTAGGAATCCTAATGCAACAAGGAGTGAGCTCGGAAAAATGGTGTTCGGAAATGAAGAAATGACAGAGTCCTAGTTGGACTAGGAAACCTGATGACACTAGGAGTCCTGGTGGTGCTAGGAGATGATGTGTCTTGAAGATGAATCAAGATAGTTCAAGAATGTTCTAGAATAAAGAAGAATTTTGGCAACAATATAAATTAATTTCGAATTGGGCCATTTTGGGAGAGTTTGGCCCGAAGTTTGAAGCATGTGACTTGCACATGATGCTCTAGATCCTTCTTGACGTTTTGGATGAGTCATAGGCCCATTCTACATGCTTTTTCCGTGAGAATTACAAGGAATACTAAAAGATTTCGGCAATTATCTTTAAGGGATTATATTAGATTTTCTTGGGATTTTATGAGAGAAATTAGAGGAATAAGTATTGATTTATGACTCTACATACAAGGGAGGCCGAAAATATGTCTAGATACATGGAAGATTTCGGCCAAAGAAAGGTTACTTGCTCTCTACTTCATATGCTATTTTTCTATTGGTCGAAGTGATTCAAGAGAAATTCAAGGGAACCCTAGCCCTTGCCGTTCAATATATAAAGGGAGTTTGTGAAGACATTCCAGAGACCACAAAATTCAGAATCAAAAGTCACAAACACACCCCTTTCTCTTCCAAGTTTTGGCAACTTCAAGAAATCCAAGGTTCAAGGCCGTGAGCATCCATCCTCTCCATTCAAGTATCCTTGCCGTAGCATTCATCCATTCCACCACCTTTTGAAGATTCTTGCGTCCTTGAAGATCAAAAAGTGTAACCATGAACACCATACTTTGTTTTCGGTTTTGTATAAGAATTCTATTTCGGGTTTTATTAAATTTCGATTTTGGTTTTCTTTCTTGGATTGATAATTTGCGATTTCTAAGGTGGATGAAAGATTGAATTTAGTTATGTGATTTCCAAATACTATGAAGCATGAATTCGGTTTTAGGTTTTCAAATTAAAAGTTGCGATTTCTACGTGTTCTTGCATAATTGTTAATTTCGAACTTCAATCCCAATTGTTATGTGTTAATTGATCTTTGGATGCATACTTAGGTTGATAAACATGTAATTGAATCCATATTAAGGTGCTAGCGTTCTAGGCTTTAATTATTTCGGTGGAAAACCTATAATTACTTAGGTAAATTAACAATGAGTCTTGCATGCTTGATTAGCGTTCTAACTTGTGTTCTTGATTTGAATTGATCAAACTTCCAATGTGTTTAGTGCGTTAAGATTGTTTTTGTTAGTGATTAGCTACCATTAGTAATTGCAAGATTAATAGGGTTAACTATGGTGCGTTCATCTAGTTAATTTAACTAAGGGAAGTAATAAGAACTTATGCATGCGTTCATGGTTTGTTCTTGATCGATTCTATGCTTGGATCTATTTTGATTCGTGATTTGATGTTTGAAACCTTGCCAACATGTTAATAGTAGTTAATTACATATTATTTTCGTTCCATTCATTTAATTCTATTTGATTATTGGTTTTGATGTGTCACATGTGTATATTACTTAGTTGTTAGATAAATTAAATTCCAAATCCCCCTTCTTATTTTCGTAAATATTACGTATATATATTCTTTAATTTGTTTTGCTAACGTTTTATTTTTCAGGAATTAATTAGGCCCTAATCCCCGGTTGAGAACGATCCCTACTTATTCTTACTACATTGATAGGGTTTTAAATTGGTACACTAATTTGTGTACGTCAATTGCAAGAAAGTATGATGAGAAAGAGCTCCAACATACGTCTACCAGAACAATCGCGCCAACCTCAAAAGAGGGGCCCAAGTCTTGTACTCCAGTCCTTTGTTATGTTCCTAAGTCTCAACGAAAGGAAGGGGAGTCTCCTTTTGTTGAAGCAAATAGACAAGGCAACCTTCGAAAGTTGGAAAAAGAAGATCTTGACTTATTGAAGGAGACATCAATTATACCTCTTCCTAAGGTGGGCGACTCAACAACAACAAAGCGTCCACTAAGTGGATTCGTTAGACCATTGCCGGGTCGTACAAAACATGGATCTCTCCCTAAAAAGAGGACTAAAGAAGGTTTTGTCCCTAATGCATACAAATTGCTTGCGAAGGAGGGGTATGATTTTGCTTCCTCATCCAAAAGCTCCAATACAAATGTCATAGAGAAGAAAGAACACAACCTCAATGACACGCAAAAGAAATTGAGAGAACGAGGCTATCCAATCAACCCGGTGAGAGTCGGCCTTGGCTTAGTCTCAAATGAACCAATCAAGATATCCACCAAAAAGAAGGGTAGGATTGCTGATGTCCAACACATTATTGCTGAACTGGAAGAAGAGAGTAAGGAGACTCAAGATACTCCTCGTAGTTCAACCTTTGACCGAATCAGCCCAACCATGGAGACTTCGACACTTGAGCCTACAACTCATCAAGACCTCGAGCTTCAGTGTTCAACTGTATGGGCACGACAATGTTACAGTCATCAGTATTTAATCAGGTTGATACAACGATGTCTCAAACTTTTGTGTTTAGCAGGCTTGTCCATTCGAACAAAATAAATGAGAGACTTAACTTGGTCCGACGAAGGTTAGCTTTAGAAAGAGTTGAACTCCCTAAGGAACAGATAGAGGTGAAGAGGAAAGAGTGTGAAGAACTAAGAGAAAACAAAGAGATTCATAGTCTTATACCATCACGCATAAAGCGACATGTGACATTAGAGGTGGAGTCAAGTGGTGAATTGAAAGTCAAGCAACGTGCAATCATATTCACCAACCAACTTGAAGAACATTGTGATGAAAAGGAAAAACAGAGGACAAAGCTATGCGGTCAGTTTACCATGTCACAATAGAAGAGGCAGAGTGCCAAGAGTCCTCTGATACCAAGTGCTTGAAGAGTTACTATGCATAAAATAAGTGTGAAACGCTCCTACCCCACACGAGCCTAAATTGTGTATGGTGCACAAAAAAAAAAGTCTATTGAGTTGAAAACCCAAAAAGGTGGCTCAAGCAAAAGTTAAGACGAAAAAAAAAAAGTCCGTTGAGTTGAAAACCCGAAAGGGCGGCTCAAGAAAAAGTTAGGATGAAAAAAAAAAGTTTGTTGAGTTGAAAACCCGGAAAGGCGGCTCAAGCAAAAAAAGAAAAAAAGAAAAAGAAAAAAGATGAAGAAAGGCCGTTGAGTTGAAAACCCGAATGGACAGCTCAAGCAAAAGTTAAGATGAAAAAAAAAATGAAAAAAAAGAAGAAGAAGAAACAAAACAAAACAAACCCATTGAACTACGTGATTTGACTTGATTTCTTCATTTAGAAGGATATGAAGGCAGCTTGGGATGTAATCTTGAGTTCAGTCACATCAAAGAACCAAAATGGGTGTCCCCCACTTTACCAGGTTTCAAAAAAAAAAAAAAAATGAGGAGTATGTCAGTATGTCTTCATGGCTCAAAGTTCAAGTTTGAGAGAATATGTCTTTCTTTTATTTATATGTTCGACAATCAAGAGTTGAATTATTGCATAAAGAGAACATGTCTTTCTTTTATTCATATGGTTCAACAATCAAAAGTTGGATTATTACATGAAGAGAACATACTATCAAGTGACAAAAAAAATTACATTCTCTATTCCTAGGTGAGACCCTTAAAGGTGTTACACTAAACACTAAACCTCGAGGGCATGTTTGTTTCTTGGGATTATCATGCCCCGCCTTAATTTCTATAACTATCCTGGACTCCTCAAGCTTGGCTTATGCTATACTATGTCCTGACTCATGTTTGACGAAGTGATGTTAGCTCAGTGGTTAGAGCACCCACTACCTAATGACGAAGTCATGGGTTCGAGTCACCATGGGGGTAGGAGTGAAATCCTTTGATACTCTTTAAAAAAAAGAAAAGAAAAAAAAGACTCATGTTTGGTGCTGGAAGGACTAATAACTACCAACCTGAGGACCCGGACTCCATCAACACCACAGACATGCGACACCATCAACACCATCAACAATTTCTCTCAGTTTTCTCAGATCAAAGCCATACTTAATTTATCTTCCAGTCAAGCAAAGGTGCCCGCGTTCTTCGTCAAAGGATCTAGGTTTCCAGTCAAGCCAAGATGCCCGCAGTTCTTCTCAGAAAAATTCTACTTCCAGAATCGAAGTCCTTCACCCAAATCCAAAATTATGCAATTCCAATCAATACCCATCTAAGCAAACAACAAAACATCCAATACACAATTCTCAAAATATGATCTTTCATTTATTCATTCAAGCACAAAAACAATCAATTATCAGAGGACATATGGTAAGAAAAGTTGACACCTTTTATAAATTAGCTTACTACCCAATCATCCAGTTTGGTTTCTTCTCAGCTTTCAATTTGCAGAAGCTTTCAAGGAAGTTCATCGGACATGGTTTGAGGAGGTGAAATTTGCAGAAGCTTTCAAGGGAGTTCGTCGAACATGGTTTGAGGAGGTGAGAATGATGTGAAAGTTCATCGATCACTGAAGCGAAGAGTAGAGAGAATGAGGGCTTCCACAATCCCATGGTTTTTGGGATCTCTATGGTAGAAGGTGTTAGAGAGATTTTAGGACTCTAGAGTCTTATTTAAAACAATCTCGGTTGTTGCCAAACATGGGATTAGTGTAACACAAGCTGATAAGGATGTCCAATCCCATCCAATCCCATGTAACAAACACGCCCCAAGAGAGTTCTCCAAGGCAACT
Source organism: Rosa rugosa (assembly GCF_958449725.1). Classification (NCBI taxonomy): domain Eukaryota; kingdom Viridiplantae; phylum Streptophyta; class Magnoliopsida; order Rosales; family Rosaceae; genus Rosa; species Rosa rugosa. Next base: position 29,297,401 of record NC_084821.1, on the reverse strand, counting down.
AATTTCTTCATATCAGTAAGGGGCATAACGGGAAGCTCTGACACTTCAGCATTCTCTTGCTCTAGGCTGGCAATCTTGGCATCATGATTCGAAAGCTCCATATCGAGTTGGGTTGCTTGCATCTGTTAGACCATAATTTACATAGATATGCATTTCCCTAAATATTGAATTTAACTTTTTTTTGAGTCTATTTTAGCTTTCACTAAATTATTTTCTTATTAATCTAGGAATATTGCAAGAATGAAGGAAACATCATTTTTGTGCTTTGAAGTGGAGAATTGGAGCTAGAAAGAATGACGGTCAAATGTGGAGTAAAATGTTAAATTCCAAATTCTGGCGAACCACCACAAATGGCGGCCCACCACCACTCATGGTGGTGCTATGTATTTTCCGGCTACATTCATTGAGAAACAAGGAGGAGGAGTATCATTGTACCTATTCCATTACATCCATTCATCATCATTCTATCACAACCAAATTCCAAACCTTTTGGTTCAAAATAAACTCCATCCATTTTCCCTTTTTCCACACCATCTCAACTCTCCATATTACCCAAAAGTTCACCATCATTATCACCTAAAAATCTTCCATGTTTTAGGGTGTAATCACCATTTTTTCTCCATCATTACCTACCCTAACCTACACCATCACTCCCATACTCTTTTTCACTTAATTTTGGGATCTATACCCACTCTCATACTCTACCTTCGTGCTTCTTATAAGGCTATGACTGTTTTCTTTGCCTTCTAATCACCATTTCACACTTCTCTCTATCTATTTAAGCACCTCTTCTCACAAGGAAGAAGACATCACCCATACCACCCCATTACATCTTCTTTCTCTCTATCTCCACCACAAAACCTCCACCTCCCAAAATCCAAACCCATAATATTCATATTCCTCAACCTCTAACACCACTACCATAACTACATCACCACCACCACTACTCCATCACTACCACTCAAAGGTAGCCAAAGGAGCATCATATCTTCATCACCATTCCACTCATCATCACCGTCAAGAAGATCATCATCCATCCCTTGTTGGCGTGAGTCATACTTACCTTATTTATGTAGATATTCTGTAATATTTCATGATCTGTAATATTCTGTAATATCTGTAGTATTATTAGGTTTACTACCTGCCTTAGGAGTAGTACTTGTCTTATTAGCACAATTGTAATTTGTATATAATTCCTTCTTGTAAGGTGAATGAAATATCTGAGTTATTCAGTCAAAATTATCTCTTGTTTTTTGTTATATTTGACTTGGTATCAGAGCAGAGATCCGATCCTGGACTCTGACTCATTGTTCTTTGATCCTTTCATCACCGTTGCCTTCTGATACGTGCAAAAGCATTCGCCAATTTAAACCCTGAAAAGAATCATCATTAGTATAGAGCAAGTAGGGTATCGTTCAAAACCGGGGATTGAGGGTGCTAACATGTGAAACGAATTTTAGGAAGAGAATATACAAATTTATATGAATTTATTAACAAACATACAAAGCACACAAAAACAATAATTACATACACATTTTACAAGTCATAGTTATATTAGAAATCCACATACAACAAGGATTACTACTTCTACACTACTTAGGATTACTAATCTACAAGAAAACAAATTCTAAACCAAGTCAAACAAGGAATACAAGTTTAAAACTAACTCTAACTACTTTTCCTAAAAAACACCAAAGAAATCCCTAAAAAACACAAAACAAATTCGTAAAAACCACCAAAATAATTCCTAGAAAACACCTAAGTATAATTTCGGCCAAAAACAATTACAATTTAATTATTTACGATTTTACTATGTATTTTCAGATTATTTACTTACTATTTACGTGACATGCTACCTAAAAAAAACTAAATTAATTTTATTTATTTACAAATATACAAGAACATCAAGAAACAAGAACAAAGGGGGTTTTAAGATTGAATTCGAAATTTTCAGAAAACAAATAAAAGAATAAAATTGTTTTTATTTCCAAAGGTGGGAAAAGAAGAATCTTTGGAAAACAATTCATCAAGAACTAACCAAAATCGATTCATTCATGCATCTTTATCTTTATTAATCACCAAAGAACGCCATCAACCAAGACACAAAGATCAAAGCAACCAATGTCCCTTTTAACTTTCTGTCTTTAATCAATTGAATTAGCTAAGCACCAAAGCAATCTATTTTGAAAACCCGACATCACACAATCAAAGCAATTGCGTTGAAAATTCGTTTTCAAATCATTAAGTTCAAGAAAGAGTTGACAAACATGCAAATCCAAGCACTCAAAAGCAAGTCAAAACTTATCTTCACATGCATAATCTGATTTTGACTCAAAGCAAGCCTTTACTACTTATTCGAATTAGGGTTTACAAAGCATAAAACCTAATTACTAGCTCATTGCAAGCAAGTATTCCTACGTTGGCCACCAAGACCAGATTATCATTCTATTAATTCGGCAATTAATCAAGATCAAGAACACATAAACACATCAAATATGAAAAGAACCATCTAAATTGAATCCAAAAATCAGTTTGTCACATCATAGTTTCGGTTTACACAACAAAAATTCCAAAGCAGATTTTCTAACTACAAGAAAGACTAAACCGTGAAAATACATCAGAAGATGGTGGTATGAACAACCCTTGATCACGTCCCAAAGATCCAAAGCAGCTCCAAGGTGGTGCACAAGTGTTGATCACTGCTAGGGAAGGTGGATGGTCACGGCAAAGCTCCTTGAAGATTGCAAAACCTGAAAATTCTAGAGAGAACAAGTGAGAAATCGAAATTGTGGAGAAAGTTGTTAACCTCGAGACGTCAAATACACTAGGTATATAAAGGAGGACGTCTCAAAGCTCTCCCAATTCGTTTCTACTTGACTTCTCTTAGTTTGTGTTGATTTAGGACTTCTTTGACACAAAACAGATTTCCGGCAGGATTGACCTCAGTGTACTAAAACGACCATAACCTCCTCTAGAAAATAGATATCGACAAAACGTAAAAATATCTGGAAACTAGACATCTGTAGCTTTCCAACCATATAAAGATCATAATTTTCTGAGCTTTGAGATAGTTTTGGCACTCCGTTGAAGTTGACTGATCTGCACAGGCAGTTTTCCGAATCTGTAATGGATTTGACTTTTAAAGCATAACTTGTGTCCAATTAGGTTTTCCTTGCCATCACATGTCTCTCACATGTCTTCCACGCCTTGGTTGAAGATGAAACGTCAAGAACCTTCAAGAATATCACGGAAATTCTAAATCCTTTTCCACTTCGAATTCCAACTCCATATTTCTCTCAAAACCGAATCCAAAGTGTATTCCTCTTCATGTGCACGGCATATGATCTTCTTGAGACTTCTAGATGCTTCATGAACGTTCCAAGGGCTTCTCCTAGCTTCCAGAGGTCTCCTAGTGCAAGTAGAACTCCATATGCAAGTAGGTTTCCTAGTCAAATACTGCTTCCTTTTGTCGAAATATTTTGGACTCTTCCAGAACCTTCTTGAGTAATCCTTATCCAACAGGGACTTCTTGTCATACTAGGTTTCCTTATCTGAGTAGAATTGGGTTTCCTTGTTCAAGTAGAACTCCTAGTCCAAGCACTACTAAAAACAATTGCTTTTGCGACGCCTATTTTGCGACGGCAAATTGAGCTTTTGAGACGGAAAAAACTTTTCGCGACGGGAAATTGAGCTTTTTGCGACGGCAAAACAGGCGGTGCAATAGGTGGCGTCACAAAATCCAATTGCTACGGCCATTTTCCGTCGAAAATACTTTTTGGCGACGGTTTTCTCTTGCGTTGCAAATTTTTCCAATTGCGACGGCCCATTTGCTACGGTGACTTCCGTCGCAATGTCTGTTTCAAGTTAATTCATGTGGATGTATTTGCGACAGCAAGGTTGCCGTCGCAAAAAAAGAAATTGTTTTTTTTTTTTAAAAATATGGTGCTAATTGCACCATATTTTCATTCTAAGAACATGCAAAGATAAAAACTATTATACATGCATCTGAAGTTAAACTACAATATCAAATCCATTATAACTAAACCAACCAACAATTACAACCTCATATCAGCTAAATAAATAACTAAAGCCCATTGTGGCACATTGATTAGAATTTCTTCATACATAAAGATTGTGGCACCTATGTACTAGTTCGGGAGGATAAAGAATTGCAGCACCAAACCTATGTACTAGTTCAGGAGGATAAAGAATTGCAGCACCAAAGTAACTGTATGCAAGCTTATGCCTAGGAAACTTTAGCTTTTTTTCTGGCTTCTTTGAGCTGCTGTCTCAATGCTTTGGCAGACTCAATATCTGAACATAAGCATATGACGTAGGTGAGATGCGTATGTAGTGAAGAAGTAACAAGATCAGAATTGTAACACCAAGAACTAATGCAAGCAAGAAAGATATTACTATACATCAATAAAAAAATAAAAAATAAAAGCATAGCCATATTACATTGCCACACAGAAACTTAGCACTTCTTCCATAACAAATGAAAACAACAGAAATACAAAAATGGGGATGAAGTACTAACTTGCTAATATCAAGCTCTTGGCTTTGGATTGCCAAAATTAACTCTAGATTCTTCACTGCTGATTGACTTGCTGATGAGCTGCCTTTTCAACTAATGGATGGTGTTCTCTGCTGCAGAAAATAAAATATGAGTGTTACTTCTCATTAGAGAAGCACAATAAACAAAAAGCTACTACCCAAACAATTCCTCATTTCCCATATAATTTTGAATAATTTAAGCTTTTTATTCTAGTCATTTTTATGAGCATTTATGTTCAGTTCATATTGAAAATTAGCCTCTGAATATCATAGAAGTAATACAACAAAAATGCAAGCAACACAATATACAACTCTTCAACATCAAAAATGCAAGCACATGCAATACAACATTATAGAAGTAATAAAGATAACATAATGAATATGTATGTACTAACCACAACAATTTTGATGTCCTTCAATTCCACTTTTTGGTTTGATCCTTGGCTAGCAGCTACAACGCCTTGCACCTATTCCAAGTAATACTGGGTACAAATAGGTTCTAGTAAGTAATACTGGGTAATAGGTTCCAGCAAATAGGTCCCATTCCAAGTAATACTGGGTACAACGCCTTGCACCCATTCCAAGTAATACTGGGTACTAATACTGAGTTCAACTTTCCACAACAAAAGTTCCAGCAAAATAAAGGCAAAAAACACCAAAGAACATCAGGGTTTCAAAATAGGATAAAAGACCTCAAAAGGCAGGAGTTGATAAGCAGCAAAATGCCAAAAGCCACCGCTTCAGTTTTGCTCCCTTTCAACTTCGTGCACAGTACCTGAAATGAGTAGGGGTGAGCATCACTTATGTTCATATGCTCAGTAGAAAGTAACGCTAGCCAGGTTTGAAAACTAATTGAAGTTGGTACCAATAAAGCTTTAGAAAACAGTAGCAGAAAACTAAAGTTTGTATGAGAGTTTCCAGTGAAAGTATGCATGAAGGGGTACCCATTTTTCTACAAACCGATGACCTATCTTAATGCCAACTACTTACTTGCTAAAGTAAATGCACAAACAACCAGCAAGAAGTAGCGAGAGTGGCCGTTTACGCCATACCACCTAGGAGTAACGCCACACCTCAAAGGATGTTAGACATCCTCCAGTCCGTATAGCCCCTCCGGAGGTTTAGGGGATCAAAACCCAAGGTAGTCACTTTGCTCCCTTCACTCTCAGGTCACCACTTAAAAACAATGCAGTGTGTATGCACAAAAACATAGAAATTCTTTCAAGAAAAGCTCTAACTAGTGAAGACCCCCTACCTGGAATCCTTGATGTGTAACTCCCAGCAAGTACCACAGAACCACTCTTCAATTCACTTGAGTCCTTGATCCTATAATGAACATGTAAACCACCATCAGTCCTAATAACATTTCTCCCTTAGACTAAATCACTCAATTAGAGACTGGGCAATAGCTAGAGCTTCACCATGTGTGGGCTTATTCCGAAAAGAAAGCATTGATCAGAATGCATAGAAAACACTGGTTTGTAGTCACTTTCGAACAAAGACAAAACCTTTTCTAAGGCTTTCGAACTGAAGTTAAGTTCCAGGGCATGCTTTGCATCTCTAATCTAACTTACTGAAGATCGAGGACAGAAAACAAGTGTAAAGGTTCTCAAATCAATTGTTTGTAGCAATAAGCTGCAAGTTTTGAGAAAATTTCAGAAAACTGGTAACAAGCAAGAAAATTTCACCAACAATTAGTCTTTCAGTGATTTCAAGCAAAACTTTCCAGATTTGAAGTAGACATGAAAAGCTACTATTTTGCAAAGTTTCATGCTAATCGAGTTCAAATGGAGGGTCAAACAAGAATCTAAAATTGACAGAAACGCTGATTCTGCAGAAATCCTGAAACAGTGCAGTAACTTCAAAATAGCACAAGTATCTCATTATAACTCCGTTTTTCTTGAAACCAAGCTCAAAATGATCATTGAAGAGTCTATTTTAAGCTGTTAAAAACTGAGAGTAAAAAAAGAAGTATAGGTTTTTCGAAAATCATGGAATAGCCCACTGGTTCAGCTTGGGTGTTGTCTTTGAGGCATAACATCAAACACTTGGAGTGCAGTAATTGAACTTTGGTCTTTTCCAGTCCTATCCATCCTCATGGGTTTACCAAAACGTAATAATCAAAAGTGCATTCCATTACAACCTTGAATAGCTTTAAGAATTGGAATTTAACAGAAAGTAGAAGTTCTTGAAATTGAAAAATATATTAGGGATTAAGAAAAAAGTAGAGTTAGTAACCTCCTTAAGGCAATGAACGATGACCTCGCTGGGTTCGCCTTTAAGCACCAACAATCTGGACCCAAGCTTCTTGAGGTTCAAATCCAAATCCACCAGACTCTGGAGCAGAAGCCAGATTCGGTTCAGGCTGGCCTTGGAGGACCCGGGCGAGGGTACTTTCGGGTCGGGATTCATGCAGTGCTGATCGATGAAGAAGACCGGGTAGAGGAAATTGGAGGCCTTGGAGGCGTGCTCGAGAGCAGGGTTGTCGTGGATCCTCAGGCCCTTGCGGAACCTGAGTTTGGACGAAGACAGAAACCCAAGTTCTGAAGAGAGAGAGAGAGAGCGCGCTTGGGTGAGATAGAGACAGAGAGAGCTTGGGTTAATTAGGGCTACAGATGGAGATGTTAGAGGGGAAATAGAACTAAGTTTTGCGACGGCAAGAGGAAAAGGCATAGCAATTGATTACAAATTTACTGCGGCAAAGATTTTCCGTCGCAAATGATAAGACTTAATTGCGATGGAACATTTTCCGTAGCAATAGAGTCTCAATTGCGACGGCAATTGTTGCTGAAGTAAAAAGGCGAAGCAATTGCAATTTTTTTTAGTAGTGAAGTCAGCTTCAGATTCCTACTCCAACTGGGATTCCTTTTCCCAGTCAAACTGGGAGAACTTCAATTTCTTCATTTCTTTCCATTTCTGCACCACTTGTGCCTTCCTTAGCTATTTTTGGCCACTTGTGCCTTCCTTAGCCATTTAACCTGTAAAACACTAACTAAGTTAAATTGATCAAGTTAAAGGAAATAACTTAGCAAAATATAGGGTTTAAACATTATAAACGTCGCATTTATGCTCCTATCACCTTCTTATATTTCCAAGTACTTTGTTGTTGTTTTTTCCTTCCGCTGCGTATTCACCATGGTGAAAGATCAAGACGTTTCGACCGTGATCAAGCAAGATGGAGATGGTGAGACTTCTCATCGTTCCAACCAAATTTCTGTCTCCGTTAAAGATGATTCAACTAGTAGTTATGGAGGTGTCAAGCTCAATGGCTCTAATTACCGAACCTGGAAGAAGATTGGAGTTGCTTTAAAAATTTCTAGCTTTACTAGTGACAATACTTGGATAATTGATTCTGTAGCATCTGACCATATGACCTATGATCGTAGTTTCTTTCTTTTTCTCAATCCACCGTCTATTTCCTCTGTTGTCAATGCCAATGGTGATTCTTTTCCTGTTTTAGGAATAGGGTCTGTTCGTCTCACCCCTTCTTTGACACTACATGATTTTCTTTATGTCCCTTATCTCTCTCATCATCTTATATCTGTACCTCAGCTTAATACTCAATCTCGGTGTTCTGTAACATTTTTTTCCGTTGTATGTGATTTTTCAGGACCTCCTCACCAGGGAAATAATCGGCAGGGGTTATCTGAGGGGTCGACTATTTCATCTGGATTGCATGTTCGCCGGAATGAAACCGAAGAAGGCAGTCCAAGCAGCTTTGATTTCGACTGGGGTTACTAATAAAGTTGAAGAATTATGGCTATGGCATCGGAGATTGGGACATCCTTCCTTTAGTGTAATGAAGAAATCTATGCCATCCTTGTTTCTGGGCATTGATGAGTCTAAGTTGCATTGTGAGTCATGTGTCTTAGCTAAAAGTCATCGTACTAGTTATCCTTTGAGTACTACTAGGAGTTCTTTTCCTTTTGAGCTTATTCATTCTGATGTATGGGGGCCTTCCCATGATTCAACCTTGTCTGGCAAACATTGGTTTGTTTTGTTTATTGATGATTATAACAGTCTTACTTGGGTCTCTTTATTGAAACACAAATATGAAGTCTTCTCTGCTTTCCAAGCATTTTTTGCTCTTGTTCAAAATCAATTTGGAGCCAATATTAAAGTCTTTCGTTCTGATAATGGGGGGAAGTTTGTCAATTCTCAGTTTCACCAATTCTTTCATTCTCATGGGATTATTCATCAAACTACTTGCCCTCAAACCTCTGAACAAAATGGGGTGTCAGAAAGAAAGAATCGTCATGTTCTTGACATAGCCCGGTCTCCTCTATTTAGTGCTCATATGCCTAAGTATCTTTGGGGAGAAGCAATTCTCACTGCTTGTCATCTCATCAATAGGCTACCTTCCTCTGTTCTCAATGGTCAAACCCTCTATGCTGCCCTTTCACATCATGTGTCTGTCCCTTCGTTTTCTAATCTCCCTGCTCGTGTCTTTGGGTGTGTTGTGTTCATCCATGTTCCTAAGAATCAACGGTCCAAACTCGATGCCAGGGCATTAAAGTGTGTTTTTGTGGGCTATGGTGTTAATCAGAAGGGCTACAAGTGTTTTCATCCTCCTACACAGAAAGTTTTTGTTACCATGGATGTCACCTTTTATGAGGATGCATGTTATTTTTGTCCCATCAATCCTTCACTTCAGGGGGAGAAACACACTTTTTTGGAAGAGACGTCTTGTGGGATTAAAATTTAGGCCATTGAAACCAACGACACTCCTGCAGAAACAGAAAAGGCAATTGCCGAACAGAGCATTGCGAGTTCCGAAACAGAAAAGGCAATTGCTGAATCGTCTACCCTTCGCCATGCAACTGCTGAACAGAGCATTGCGAGTTCCGAAATAGAAAATACAATTGGCGAATCGTCTACCCTCCAAGAAGGCCAAGCTCCTCCACCCCTCTTAGATGCAGATAACCCTTGTCAACCAATCCCTGAGGAGCGTCCCAATCTTGAGGTTAGTGGTGTTTCTTCTAACTCTGATATTGGTGATAGTGTGTATGTTTTGCCTCCTAGGTCCACCCGTGGTAAAACACCTCGTCAATATGAACCAAGTTTAGATGTTAAGTCTAAGTATGCCATAGCTAACTTTGTATCCACCCATCGGTTATCCAAATCCCATGCTTCTTTTGTGAATTAAATATCCTCTGTATGTGTTCCCAGTAAAGTGCAGGATGCTCTCAAGGATCCCAAATGGTCTCAAGCGATGAATGAAGAGATGGAGGCATTGGAGAAGAATAATACTTGGGAGTTGGTGCCACCTTCACAAGGAAAGAGAGTTGTTGGATGTAGATGGGTGTACACTATCAAACACAATGCAGATGGTTCAGTGAACAGGTATAAAGCAAGACTTGTTGCAAAGGGATATACTCAAACATATGGCGTGGATTATGAGGAGACCTTTGCTCCAGTAGCAAAGATTAATATTGTTCGAGTGTTGATGTCTCTAGCAGCTAATCTAGATTGGACTTTGCAACAGTTTGATGTGAAGAATGCCTTTTTACATGGAGAGCTATCTGAAGAAGTCTATATGGATCTACCACCAGGATATGAGGCAAGCACAGGAAGTAGATTTGTGTGTAAGTTAAATAAGTCCTTGTATGGACTCAAACAATCACCACGAGCTTGGTTTGGAAGATTCACTCAAGCTATGCGTCGTTTTGGGTACAAGCAGAGCAACTCTGACCATACATTGTTTCTGAAACGCTGTGAAGGTAAATTAACTGCCTTGATTATTTATGTTGTTGATATGATAATTACTGGTGATAATTCATAGGAGGTTGAAAGATTAAAAGATCTGCTTGCATCAGAGTTTGAGATGAAAGATCTTGGTTCTCTTAAATATTTTCTGGGCATTGAGGTCGCCAGGGGGAGTTTAGGAATTTTCTTGTGCCAGAGAAAATATGTGCTTGATTTGTTGACAGAGATAGGAATGCTAGGGTGTAGACCTGCTGATACTCTTATTGAGCAGAATCATAAACTGGCTGAGTACGCTAATCAAACTCTTACAGAGAAGGCTCGCTATCAGAGGTTAGTTGGCAGATTAATCTATCTCTCACATACTCGGCCAGACATTGCATATGCAGTTAGTGTTGTGAGTCAATTCATGCATAATCCAAGTGAAACTCATATGGAAGGTGTGATCCGTATTCTGAGGTATTTAAAGTCTGCACCTGGAAAAGGCTTGATGTTTTCAAAGCATAATCATCTGGATATTAGTGGTTATACAGATGCAGACTGGGCAGGTTGTGTTACAGATAGAAAATCCACGTCTGGTTACTTCACTTTTGTAGGTGGTAATCTTGTTACTTGGAGAAGTAAGAAACAAAAGGTTTTGGCCAGGTCAAGTGCTGAAGCAGAGTATAGAGGTATGGCTCATGGAGTTTGTGAATTACTTTGGTTGAGAAATTTACTTCGTGATTTGGGATTTAAACCTAAACGAGCCATGGATTTGTATTGTGATAATAAGGCAGCGGTGGATATTGCTCACAACCCAGTTCAACACGACAGAACTAAGCATGTTGAGGTTGACAGACATTTCATTAAAGAGAAGCTCGATGCTAAGCTTATCTTTTTTCCTTTTGTCCACTAAGAAGAACAGTTAGCTGATGTTCTCACGAAGGTAGTATCGAGTAAGACATTTCATGACTCACTTGACAAGTTGGGCATTCGTGATCTGTATGCGCCAACTTGAGGGGGAGTGTTGGCGTGAGTCATACTGACCTTATTTATGTAGATATTCTGTAATATTCCATGATCTGTAATATTTTGTAATATTTGTAGTATTATTAGGTTTACTACTTGCCTTAGGAGTAGTACTTGTCTTATTAGGCACAATTGTAATTTGTATATAATTCATTCTTGTAAGGTGAATGAAATATCTGAGTTATTTAGTCAAAATTATCTCTTGTTTTTCGTTATATTTGACTTCCCTTCCACCATTAAGGAGGATTCAAGGAGCATTGAAGGAGGAAAATGAAGGAGAAGCTACCCATTGATTTGTCAAGCTTCAACTAGTTCATTAGATCTTTCCTTAACTCTTTAAATTTACTTTGATGTACTTTATAGATTTGATGCTAATTTGTATGATTATGAGTGAGTAGTTACTTTGTTGGTGCTAGGGTTGACAGCCCTAGCCAAACTTGTATGAATTGATGTTTTAATTTACATTTGATGTTATTTGTTATTTTCATCTTCATATGCTAATTCAAGAAGTGAATGCATTCATTCAAACTTAACTACTTTGAATGTGTTGTGTTTGTCATCTCATGAAAAAATGTTTAGGGAGTAGTTAACCTTAAGCATTGATAGCATGATAGCACCTCTATGTGCATGTGAAGGTTGTGAGTTAAAATCACCTAGATCTTGGATTGTTTGCTTGCATGATTATCTAAACTACAAGCTTTATCCATCTAGGAACAATGAATTGAGACTTAACCGGTAATAGGATTTGTTAGGTAGTTAATTATAGACTTATCCGGTTGAAATTGATAACATTAAAGGAGTTTAAGCCTGTGTAATCTTATCCGGATGCAAAGAGGGTAATTGGGAAATTAGAATATCATCATTTGTATTTGAACTTCAATACTTCCAAGGGAGGTCAATGGTAAACAATCCAACTCATAACTTCATCAATTTTATTACTAGTTTAGTTTAGAGTAGTTTTGTTTACATTTGAGCATTTTATTTTAATTTGGTTCTCCAATCTATCCAACAAACAATTTCACTACCACCACAATGCACATACTTACCATGAGCCTAGATTTCCTTGTGAATTTAGGATTGTGATCGTACATTTGTATATTCTAGCTCTCCTTAGGTTAACACCCTAGCTAGTGAAAGGAATCCAATCCTTGTGGGTTCGACAACCTTTTTTAAATCCCTATACTATTACTTGTACCTCTTATACTTGAGGGTGGCTATTTGGCTAACAACGTCTCCAACTGCTACCGCTCTTGTTTTAACTTTCCAAAGAAGCAAGTAGGGAATGATGGTGGCTAGCATCAACTAAGTAAATAGATGAAACATCAGCGATGGTGGATTTGACGTCAGATTGCCTTTGATTTTTGAACTCTAAAGTAACCTTTTTCGAATGGGCCTTGCTTAATACGCTCACTAAAAAGTAGAAATCACTCTCGAGGAATAGTTGAGTTATGGTGAGAAGATTTCAATAAAAAGATATTCTTGGGTCTCTCGCTTGTAGCTTGTGAAGGTTGGAAGCTGCCCAGTAACCGAGGAGAGACCAGCATGACACATGTAATGAGTGATCTTTAGCATAAAGCATTCCAAGCTCGAAGGCCTATCAGTGGTGCGCACACAGTTAAGGTGGTCCCCTGCTCCATATAATCCTAATGCAGCAGCAATGACTTGGTTAGAAAAGAAATATCCACTTTGGAAGCTTAAGACTAAGCCCACCCCATTTTGGTCCAAAGGAAAGTCTCCATGGTAGTCTAAGTACTCAAGGGTCTTGAGTGTGTCTTTATGTCTATTTAATAATAAGTCTTTAGTAGTCTTTTGGTGTGCTAGGAGTCTAAGGGTTGTGTTTGAAGCCTATAAATATGGTTATCTATTGTAAGCCAAATCATATTGGAATGAATTAAAATTGAATCTTTTTGAAGGCTTGGTGCCTTGGCTTCTCTCCCCTAACCTCCCTCATTCTATTTCTCCATTCTACAGCTAATACCCCTCTGTTTCTTATAAAATCTTTCTGCTTTGTTAGTCTCTCAGCACTCCCCACCTCACCCTAGTCATAATCACCCCAAACTCTGCTGCATCGGTTTTGGTATCAGAGCAAAACATCCCAACTGCTCATTCATATCCCTACACTTAAATCTACAATGGTTACCAACGCAGAGCTTTCATCCAAAGTGGACAGTTTGTCTCAAGAATCTGAAGGTTATAAGAAGATGTTCAAAGAGGTGCTTGAAAAATTGAATCCCTTGGAACATGGTTTTCAATCTATGTCTGCTTTGGTTAAAGAGAAGTCAAAAGAAGGTGAAAGAAGCATAGGCCAGAATTCATTTTCAAATTCTAGACACGAAGACTCAAGACAATCTGGTTCAGAAAAGGGTGTGAAACTGGATGTTACTGATTTTAATGGAGACAGCAATCATGAGGTACAGTGTTCCTTGATTGGCTACATAGTTTGGAAAGTTACTTCATATGGCATCAATTGGCAGAGGAGCGAAAAATCTCTTTTGCAGAAGCTAAATTGAAAGGGATAGCTAGAGTTTGGTGGGAAAAATACCAACAAACTCATTTTGCGGTGACTAGAACTTGGGAAGACATGAAGATGACTTTGACACGTTTCTTTGTGCCACCTAATTACAAGCAACAGGTACACCTGCAATTCGTAGAATTGGTGCAAGGAAGCCTATCAGTGGAAGAGTATACAAATAAGTTCCTTAGTACATCATAATATCGATGTATCGCAAGGGCTTGAATCCTTATATTTCTTCGGGATTAGCAGCAAGTCGAATTTATACTATGAATGATGCTGTCCAGATTGCATATCAAATGGAGGAAGAGTATAAGAAGAAATCATCCATGTTAATTTCAAGCAAAGGGAAAACACTTGACAAATCTTCTGGAGGATTCACATCTACAACTAGCGATTCAGATGAGAAAACTCATGGTGGTTCCTCATCTTCCAACCAGTTAGTGAATTCTACTCTCAAGAGTGCACAAAAGGCTGCTGGTCTGGCCTCTAATACAAGGAATGAAATTAGATGCTGGAAATGTAAAGGCTTTGGACACTTGATGGGACAATGCCCAAATCGGTTAGTTGCTTTTACAGATAAGGAAGCTCCTATTGCATCTGCCAACCTTGAACAAAAGGCAAATGAAGTTGTTGAATTGGAAGCTGAGCAAGAGGTGGAGGTAGAAGTGTATGACCCATGCTTAGTACTACGTCCGGTTCTCACTATGCAGAAAGAGCATGAGGAAGATTGGCGACGGAGTAACATTTTCTAGACCCTTGTTTGGTGCAATGGTTAGTTGTGTACCCTAGTCATAGATGGAGGGAATTGATCTAATGTCATTTATGAGGAAGCTGTTCACAAGCTTGGGTTGCCTACTGAACCACATCCAAGTCCTTACAAGGTGGCATGGGTAAATAACACAAATCGCAAGGTCAATGATCGTTGTTTGGTGACATACTCTAATGGAAAATTGGTTGACAGCGTGACCTGTGATGTGCTACCCATGAAAGTGTGTCATATTCTTCTGGGCCGACCATGGTTGTATGATAAGAAGGTGCAAGACTATGGCTATAACAACACATATTCCTTCAAAGATGGGAGTTCTGAGTTTAGGTTCGTACCAACTAAAATTTTGTCAACTATAAAGCTGAAGAAGATAGCTGACACGTTCCTTCTTAAACAAACCGAAAGTGATGATTCTATACTTGGTCCAATTCCAAACTCGACTGAGTCGAGTTCTTTTCAGAGGGGGAGAATTAATGCAGCAGCAATGACTTGGTTAGAAAAGAAATATCCACTTTGGAAGCCTAAGACTAAGCCCACCCCATTTTGGTCCATAGGAAAGTCTCCATGGTAGTCTAAGGGTCTTGCCAGGTTAATTTTCAGTTTTATGCAGAATAATTATGAGCCTAGGGTGAGTCTATTAAAATCTTAGGGTGAGTACTCAAGGGTCTTGAGTGTGTCTTTATGTCTATTTAATAAGTATTGAAGAGTCTTATTATTAATAAGGCTTTAGTAGTCTTTTGGTGTGCTAGGAGTCTAAGGGTTGTGTTTGAAGCCTATAAATATGGTTATCTATTGTAAGCCAAATCATATTGGAATGAATTAAAATTGAATCTTTTTGAAGGCTTGGTGCCTTGGCTTCTCTCCCCTAACCTCCCTCATTATATTTCTCCCTTCTACAACTAATACCCTCTGTTTCTTCTAAAATCTTTCTGCTTTCTTAGTCTCTCAGCACTCCCCAACTCACCCTAGTCATAATCACCCCAAACTCTGCTGCATCAAATCCTCATTTTCTTCAATGATGGTCATGGAGTGTTGTTTGAAGCTTTTGAAGAAAACCATGATGACGCAACTTGCATAGGTCATGAAGTGAATCAGTAAAAAAAAAAAAAAAACAGAAATAAGAAAAAAATAATGTGCCAGTCTCTAGATTTCGGAGTTTTCCGTTAAATCGTAAGGATGACATGTAAAGTCTGAATTCCCAAGAGTTGCAAGATAAAAAGCCGGGCAAGGGCAAGATTCTTATAAGTCCCAAGATTTCACGGTTTTCCGCCAAGTCATAGAAATGATGTGTAAAGCCCGAATTCCCAAGAAACATGAGAATCAAAGCCCTGCGCAACATTCGAACCCTATAAGTCACAAGAATTCAGAGTTTTCTACCAACTCACGAAAGTAACGTATAAAGTCTAAATTCTCGAAAAAGATAGCAAGACAGTGACGTCTCTATCAAGGGATATGTTTTGATAATGCTATATAAAAAAAAAAGGAATCTTAATTCCCATGGAGATGAAGTTATACATCAAGGAGTTGGCTCACTTTGTTATAGCCAGCAGATTTGTTCGCAATAAGTCGGCGTTAATGACCTGCAAATATATTGTGTGTATAAAGGATTTGATGATCATGGGAACACACGAATTTAGTTGCTGAGTGCAACTAGCAAAGAGCATGAAGATGAAGAGTAGAAGGAGAGTTGTGTAGAGAGTTTGGTGATTTGTTCTCTTTTTATAAGGGAAAAATTTATCAACCAATTAACCACTCTAATCCCCATAAGGCATGCATGAATTGAGGGAAATATGCATGATTACTAGTTTGGGATTCCATGATTTTTCTTGTCAACTAAAGTTTTTAGGAAAATCTGTTTTTTCAACTCTCTCTAAAAGGCATGAGTTGAAGGGATTGTCTATAATCACTAGTTTCAAGCCCTATGATTGTTCTTAATTGTCAACGTAAAAGTCTTAAGAAGAATCATTATGTGCCACTTTTCAGGCTCAGTGCTAAAAGACATGAATTGAAGAACATATACTTGCCAGTTTGTGGTTTTACGATGCTCATATGAATCTGGAGACTATTGAATATCAAATCATAGTTTCATGGAAAATCTTTACCTTCCCGTTTCAGTCTAGGGAAGTGCAAAAAAAAAAGAAAGAGGCGGAAGAAAAATGGACTGCAAGTCACACTTCCGGCAAGTGACAAGCCCATGCCTACAACGCACCTTGATGTGGGGGCATTCTGTAGACATGAGAAAATTAATAAAGTTAGTAAATTCCTAAAACTATACGTGGACTCTATGTCGTCGAACTAGAGTAGTCCACGAAGGTGACATACGTCTGAAAATGTAAACCTTTGATGTAAGTCCAATAAAGAGAGCATTGATTATCTGTAATTGGTTTTGATTTAAATATTAAATTAGGTCAATTAAACGTGATAATGGAGAAATTTAAATTAAATTGTGATTAAGTCAATGAGGCCAAAATTAATTGGTTTTATGCCATAATCAGTAAGGATTAAATTACGTTGAAACGTATGTTAATATAATTAAAGCCAAATTAAGACCCGAGTCAATGCTCGGGAGTTACAAAATAGGGTGAGTTGTTCACAAACCTTATAAATACCCTAGTTCAAGTCCGAAAAGAGAACTTTTGGACATTCCAAACTAAACTACACAAGAAAGCTCAGAATCCACTAAAATCCGTGAAGAATCATCAAGTTATCAGAAGAGTCGATTCATTCACCACCAAAATCGAGGAACACCAATCCACGTAGCAGCCCTTGTGAACATCAACCGATTCAAGATCAAGTGGTCGACACCCTTAAATCAAACACAAGTCTGGAGATAGAATAAGAGGATCTACTTACAAAGATTGTAACTTGCACTTTCAATATTAATAAAAATTATTATTTTGTACACGTGTCTGTTTGTCATTGGTTTACAGATTTCTGTGTTTACAAAGTCTTGCTTGGTTGGATTGATTAGCTCCACTATGAGTCCTCCTCTTGCCGCGTTCGACGCATTGATGACATTTGTTCAATTGTGGGAAGAGGATTTTTGCCATTGAGATTTACAACTCTCAAAATTTCTAACATTCGGAGGAGTGCCATTGAAAAATTCTATGAACTTTCGCTCCACTTGTTTCCAAATGCCGTTCTCTTTTTGGCTTGTGTTTCTGTGTAAGAAATTGGGTGGTCATCAGAGTTGCCATCTCCGAGATCCGTACCTGTCAACCATGAACAGAGGTCAGAGGGAAGACCGGGCTAGCCGGCCTTCGACTCTCCGATGCCTAAGTCAGATACATGTAAGAATGTAGCCTAGGTAGGAGTAAGTGGAGAGTTGTGGCTTACCTTGAATAAGATGAGAGGCATGTATTTATAGTGTGGGTTAGGGCTTGTCACCCCTTTGTTTCCAATGTGGGCCTAGGTGTGGCCTACCCGATACTGTCAGTATATGGTATCGGCATCATGTCTGGGCATTATTGGTGTTGTTTTAAGTGGCTAGTGAGTCTTGTGCTTCCGATATTTGTTCTTGGAAGGTATATATACCAACAACTTGTTCCTTTGTTGGAGTTTTCAGACACTTTCATGAACACAATGCAAAGAGAATATGAAAATAGAAGAAATTTGTTGAGGTGAATTGTAGAAGGAAAATAGAAGGTGTGAAATTATAGAGAAATTATGGTTGTATTTATTGAGAAAATGATATTTAATTTGAAAATTGTATTGTTTTGTAAAAAAAAAAAAAAAAAAAAAACCGTTATTAAGTAACGGCGATATAATCCTAGCCATTGATTGCAATTATATTGGGCAATGTTTAATTGAAGACCATTGATATGCAATTTGACCTTCGGGAAGAAATTCAAACTTAATTCAATCAATGCAAGCTGCCAGTTGCCCATTATTTTGTCTTCTTCTATCATCCCAAATGCATGCACGTTTGGTTTCTTCATCTACTTTTATGGTCCCAACATTTTGGAATGGGCTAGCCAAAGGGCTAAGTTTGGCCCTTTAATAAGCTCTATGACCCTTTTAAGGCCCTTTGGTCCTCTTCTAATTTGTTGTTGGAGATAAAAAAAAAAGAGACTATATTTTAGAAATTGGCCATTTGAACCCAATTATTCGAGATGGCCTTAGTCCTTTGATTCTTTTGTCGCACGTGAACAAATTTTCTATAAGAGCTTATGCTCAGTAGGGTCAGATATTTTTCAATTCTTCCTAACTACATGTCAACAGTCAAGTTTTCAAAAAAAGAAAAAAAAATCAAAAGATAATGAATGAATGTGATGTTGACTCAATGCTCAACTCGCACTCTAATCTATAGGACATTCGTTAAAGTTGTCCCTAGTTTCGAAACTGATAACCCTTCTATCCACATTCTTTTTTTGTGTTGGAATAATTTGCATTAATCAATTTGTGCATTTGTGGGTTGACCAAAGAATGCAATCCCTCATGGTGTACACTTAACTACACATGTGAGCGATTATAAATTTTTTTTGGGTGCCTAATCTGGTTTGGCCTCACATGTAACGTCCCGTATCTCAATTAACTAGTTTACTAGTCATTTGGACGGTAAACGACAATTTCTTTCACTTTTACTGTCGTGTCGATACTGTTAGTGGACCCAAAAAGTTGAGTTTTTGTTCGGGTAAGTTTTTGAGAAAATGTTCTTTACAAAAGTTGTAGAAGACGTTAAACCGAGTCTGTGGACATGTGGTACGCTTAAATCAGAGTTCGTATGTGAAAGTTATGATCGAAAAACTAAAGTTACTGTTCATGGTGATTTTGTATAAATAGGGAAAGTTACTGTGGTAGGTTTCCATTTCTGGAAACCCACCCCGGTAAATTTCTCTCTCTCTCCGACAGTTCACTGTTATCCGGCGCTTCTTTGCCATCCGGCCACCTGACGGCGCGCCATCGGTGTTGATAGGACAGCCTCCTCCTCCCGCTCAAGCCTATATGGGTGGTTCTTGGCGATTTGGCCGGAGAAGAGAGATTGAAGCCAAAAACCTCCACTATAGCAGTTTGACAATTTTGGCGATTTCTTCCGATTTAAGCCACCATCTTCGACGATTCTGATCGTTCTGGAAAGCCCATCTTCCACTGATGAATCCCTCCAAGTTTCATAATCCAATTTAAGGTGTGGAAGGAGAATCGACGATTTGAAGATTTCACTATTCATATTGGTGTTCTTGCGGTTTTGCTTCAATTCCGGCCAACCATTTTCTGGCATTATCGTAGTTGAGAAAGATGTTAGGAATGTTGAAATGATGATGTTGATGAAGTTTGGTAACCCGGATTAGTGTTGGCCAGCGGCGCGTAGGGCTCACTCGTCGCTACTGTGGGTGGCGTGTGGAGGCATGTAGGGCAGATTCTTTTTTGCTGTTTTTGGTTAGATACATTAATTGAGAGTTGTAGAATTTGTCGATAGGATTTTAGAGGAAATTGGAGAAGTTTGATATTGATTAGGATTTCCAAAGTTTTGGATTTTCGGGTTGTGATTCGAGGAGATCCGATCGTTGAATCGTCTCCAATACTCATTGGAATGTTAAAATAATTAAGTTGGTGAAACTCTGGGAGTTTGTGTTGAATCCGACGGTTTTTTGACGAATTTAATTTACAAGGGGGTGTCCGGGTTTCGTTTTCAAGTTGTTTTTATTGTCGAGCATATTAAATTGTGGTTTACGAGTTGTCATTTGTTCAGGACGACGTACAGACCCATCACTCAACGAGGATACCCACACTTGACGGATTTAGCTATTTATATACGGTGAGTGGACATTTATTTTAAATTGAATTGCATGCGATTCTAAGTATTCAGAATTAAATATTTGTGAAATGGTTCTTGGATATTTTGGAAAATGATTTTGGATCTTATATTATAATTTTGGTGTTGGATTATAATTTGAGCATATGATGATTTCAGAGAATTAATTGTGATTTTTTTTATGTTGACTTTCGGGAGATTTCGTTTTACCATTTATTTGACTTTGAGCTTCCGACGACTTATCTCCGATAAATGGTATGTTGGATTCTAAAATTAGTTTGACTATGAGAACTAAGTGATACTATGATGATGTTAGTTATTGTTAGACTTGGTATATTTATTTGTTTGTTGAATTGTGGCTTATGTGGTTCGAGCCACTACAAGAGAGGGGATGGACTATTGGTCTTATAGGAGTGTAGCACCAGGAAAGAGGGGATGTACTGGTAGCTATATAGTTGAGTTGGAGACACTAGGAGAGAGGGGATGAACTAGTGGTCTTCAAATGGAGATACCAAGAGAGAGGGGATGTATTGGTTGTTGTAGAAGTAGCAGTGGCTCCACGAGAGAGGGGATGTACTGGAGGCCTAGATAATGATTGTCATTTTCGGATATTTATGTAATGATGTATACAAGTATGTTTGTGGACCCTTTGAGCTATTTTTGTACACTTGGGTAAATATATGTGTGAGCCTTGAATTATTGGCTTCTCTCTCTGATAAACTTGTTTTCATGAATGTTGATTTAAAGCTTTTCTTTTTATGGTGAATCACATGCTTGGTTTCTGAAAGCGTTTTTGAAGTGAGAAAGTATTAAATTATTTATTTTATTTATTTTGATTTAGTTATTTATTTCGTCCACTCACTCTAATATTTTCAAATACTTTTCCCTAGGCCATTTGGTTTCAAATGCCCAGTTCGCAGTGTTGATGTTTGGCATATTAGCCGTTGAGGCATAGTATCCGCATCCGCTCCCATCATCTCTGCTGCCATCATCTCGTTGTAGGTTATCTGTTTAACCTACCCATTATCATTTCAGTTTTATTATCTTAGATTGCTCTGATCACCTTAGGGTTGTTGTGTAAATTTGTGGTATTCTTTATTTAGGGTTATGACCCAATTATGAGGATTTCTTGTAACTTAATTTGTGGATCTTTTGTTGGAATTTTGGTACTTGAGTTATGTTATTGTTTGGTTGGTTGTGGGGTAGTTTGGTTTATGGGAGCAGGGTGGCTCCAGAGTAAAGTGGATTGTTAGAAGTGTAATTGTCTTTCTATAGGTTTGGGTAGTCCACTTTTAGGGGAAGTTCTGACAAATTTCTGCTAAGGTGGGCCCCGCAGGGTCGCTTCGGATTTCAGGGTGAATTCCGGGACGGATCTTGTCATCACAAGTACATTGTATTCGAGTTAATAAAGTCATTATTTAAACTCACCAGATTAGGCGCCCAAAATGAAACGTAGCTAAAGGGCAACATACTTCTTTAACCAAATGAGTACATCAAATAGGGTAAAGCTGTCTAATGGAGCGTGAGTTGAAATAATAACTTTATTAACTCGAAAATGAGTACATCAAATGAGATAAAAAATTTCTAAAAAAGAACCCCCAATACAACCACTACTAGTCTATATTGATTAACTCATAAAGCCATGAGGCCCTACTTTGCAATAAGGCTGGATTCGGTAAGAAACCGACCACAAATTCTGACTACCAGCTTCCCAAATCTGTAACCAAAGCCAAACCGCCGCCGTCTATTACCGACATATCGGTATATCGATAGTTCGGCTTGAATTTGAGTTATAGCCAAATATGGAAATCGATGATGATGTAGCCATATGGAGATGAGGAAGATCTGATGATGCTGATTTGATGATTTTATGAGGGGAAGATCTGGAAACCAAAAGTGAGTCACATATAGCAGATTAAGAATGAAAAGCTTATATCACAGCTTGCATAGAGAATGGAGATTAGAACACAGGAATTTACCATCGTTCAAATTTACATAAAGAATCAAAGTAGCTATTGACCCACAAAGAAGAAGAGGAAGCACAAGCCAAGCTTCTATCAGCAAAAACAAGAGGAAGATAATCTAGAAAAAGAAACATAAAGAACAGAGAAAGGAAGAGAAGAGAGAGAGAGAGAGAGAGAGAGAGAGAGAGAGAGAGTAAAGGGGATAAGGGAGGGTGAGGTCGTGAAGGGTCTACTCACTTGAGTTATATCCCATAAGTGAGTAAATATAAGATATGGACATTATATATTGAGAATCACTTGTGGTCTGGTGGTTGAGATCCAAGCATTCTAGTAATAGGTGAGGGGTTCGACACTCCTCTCTTGCAAAGTTTTTATATATAAAATTTGGCACGCGGTATGTATACATATATGGTCGGTACGGTATACCGTCGGTATGTAAGTTGTCATACCATAGTCGAGCTGAAATTTAGTCTCGGTACGGCTCAGCCGAGCCGAAAGATCGGCTGAAGTCGGCTTGGCTCGATCCGGATTTCAGCTGGCTCGACCCATTTGGCTCAAAATGCCATCCCTACTTTGTAATACATAGCCTATACGGTTGCACCATATTCAAAACATGTCTTGTTAACTTATGAGCAACTCGGTTGTGTTTGTTCTGCACATTAATGATCGAACGAGCACACCTCTAGTTGCATTTAGATCCAAATTAGATGAAGCTAGATAGTGCACTACCGGTTTAAAGGAACACAAACCAACATAGTCAGAGCACCAAACAAGGTTCCTACTGCATATGTGATTAATGCACCCAAGCCCACTTTACCACAGGCTGCATCAGAGGCCCCATCAAAATGAAATTTAACTCCCTCAAAACTCTACTCTGCAGCCCCGCTTGCACACCTATCCTCTACCCATTCATGTCCTTCCCTTCAATCATAAAAAGTTTAGCTTCCATCACTTTGACAAATCCACTTTGCCACTCCTTATAGTGCAACAGAAGTGGATGTGGTTCCAGCATAGCTCTCCCATGGTTCTCGTTGTTTTTATCCTTCCAAATCCACCAAGAAACCTGATACACCTAAAATAGGCGTAATAATTTAACCCTGCAATCACAAATATTAGTCAATCGTAGTATAGGAAAGAAGAGGTCTCCCGCAGAGGATTGTGCTTAATATGAAAATCTAGACTCGAAAACAGACAAAACACTAAAACTGACCTCTAATAAAGACAAAATTAAAAACCCTATCTTGACTCAACGAAAAATTATGAAAAATCATGACGATTGGGATTATTCATAGGAGCTTGATAAGGCTGCCATGAGTTGAAGAGCCATGAAGAATTTGGATCGCCCCATCCTTGATTATAGACACTTGAGTATGGATCCCCCCACGTCATGTTACCTTCTTCGAAGTAACAATGTGGGTATTGCATCTTGAAAACAAAACAAAAAAAAACTAATTAGTATTACACAAAAACACAAAAACAAAATAAACTAGATTAGCAATTAAGGAAAATAATCCGCAGCAACGGCGCCAAAATTTGGTACACCTAAAATAGGCGTAATAATTTAACCCTATAATCACAAATATTAGTCAATCGTAGTAGAGGAAAGAAGGGGTCTCCCGTAGAGGATTGTGCTTAATATGCAAATCTAGACTCGAAAACAGACAAAACACTAAAACTGACCTCTAATAAAGACG
Source organism: Rosa rugosa (assembly GCF_958449725.1). Classification (NCBI taxonomy): domain Eukaryota; kingdom Viridiplantae; phylum Streptophyta; class Magnoliopsida; order Rosales; family Rosaceae; genus Rosa; species Rosa rugosa. The sequence goes on along the minus strand of NC_084821.1, from coordinate 29,273,442 downwards.
AAATTAAAAACCCTATCTATACTCAACGAAAAATTATGAACATTTACAGACACGAATTAGCCACACTAAGAACGACTCACACAAAATTTCAGGGGAATCAGATTTAATTTACTATACTAAATAAATAAATAAAAACAGAGAACAGAAAGTGACAAAAATAGAGAATTGTTTTTGGGTTTTAAAATAGATGAGATAAACAATAGCTAGGAACAACCATACACCACTAGACCATGTTTCACCTAAGATTTGTTAACACTATATGCCTCTTTTCAATTGAATGTCTTTACTCAAGCTAAGTTAATGATGTGTTGAACTTAACCTATTAACCTTTCATACTTGATATGTTAAGTGCATGATGTCTGCATCCTAACCTAGCTTCTAACATGGAACCTAGTGTTGGAGAGGAAAGATCCCACATTGGAAAAGTGACAAATAAAATATAACTTATAAGTGGGTGGATCTCACCCAATTGTACCGAGGCCTTTTGTAATTAAAAACCCAACACCTAACAGGTGGTTAAGTTGGGACAATATCGGTACAATAGTGGACCACGAGCCACGCTTGTCGCCGTTTAACACCTAGAGTGATGTTCTCACACAGCTCTCAAGTCAAAAGTCATTAAGAACAAAAAGGTTATGAATAAAGCTAGGCAATTTCGGTACTGATGTTATCCTAATCTACCTAGATGCAAATTCATATGAATGGGGCTCAAATCACTAATGTGCTACTCTAGATAACATGCTTGACATGATGATCTAAACACGATGTACCTACATGTACATTTGCAAGCATAATTAGCTATAATGAGCTACGCTCATTGTACCGTCAGAAGTACCAACTCCCACCAAAGTAATGTCCTACGGATAGACAGCCAGGCGGGCTACGGCCTGGGCACAGGATCGTCCCCAGATCACCGCCGACGCGCCGCCACGCGCTGCGCCAAGACAGCGTCAGAAGCTATTGAAACTAAGAACTGAAGCATATCAGTCCCACATCGAAAACAGAGAGAAGATCAGACCTCTCCTCAACTATAAATAGGTCCTCTCTTCTCTCTTCATTTTTACGCATTTACTACTCATTTATTGTTGTGCTGCCTATATGTGTTAACTGACTTAGGCATCAGAGAAGTGAAGACCGTCCAACGCGGTCTCCCTCTGACGCCCTGTCTTTCATTTGGTAGCCAGGCGAAGATCGTCGAGTATACAGAGTAGCGGTCCGCTCACCGGACCTGCGTTAAACGGAGGTTTGGCTACCGCCAGACTTTGAGCATTAACATTGGCGCCGTCTGTGGGAACCCCTTGAACAAAAGGTCATCCCATCACAACTACCATGACTAGCGGTAGCGGGGGAAACGCTGAGGAGCAGGCAGACCAATCCGCCATCCCCCAACCCTCCAATCCAGCGGTAGGCGTTAACCGCTCACTATTCACCACCCCGGCCAACCCCGGCGGTGAGGCAAATCCAAGCAGCAGTCGCCCACCAGGCCAGGACCTCGCCGCCATGTACGAGCTGGCACTGGCAGACCTTCACAAGGCAAACAGAGAGCGTGAAGAGGAGAGCAGAGAGAAGACTGAGGCCCAAAAACAGGTGGCTACGCTGATGTCACGTTTTGACGACCTGAAAAGGACGTTGGAAAGAACCGCCAATCCAGCGCAAAGCGAGCATTCACACAGCACCAGGCGTAGTCAGCCCAACACTGGCACGTTAGCACCAGGACCAGTCATACAGATGCAGGTTCCGCTGGACCCACCTGAACTATTGGGGATGGGACCACCGCCCATCCCCCAGCTCATGTTGGAGCAGGAGGCGGAGTCAGTGCCGCGCACCAACCGCTCGGAAGCTAGGGCAAGAACTGAGGGCAATCCGCCTGCGCCAAGGCGTAGGCAGGCTCAGCGGAGTACATATGCCGGATCCGCCGGCGACGCAACAACCCAAATTCTGGAGAGGATGCAACAGTTGGAACAGAGGTTGGTACGGGCGGAGTCGGGCGCCCCGGCGCCAACTCAAAGTCCACTTTTCACGTCCAGACCAGGGCCCTTCACCGCTGCAATTCTGCAAGCTATCAGGCCGGCGTACGCAAAAACTCCAAAGATGTGACACTACAGCGGTACGTCCGACCCCTTCGTCCACATGGACACCTTCAAGAAGGTCACCAACAACAAAGGATTTGACGACCCCACCCTGTGCCACTTGTTCAGCGAAACACTGGACGGAGAGACAATGAATTGGTTCTTCGAGTGTCCGCCGGGATCCATTGACTCATTCCATGCACTATCACATACCTTCCTCTCCCGGTTCATCTTATTGTCCGCCGGACATCATAACACAAGTCAGCTGTTTAGCGTCAAGCAGGGGGAAGACGAATCACTAAAGGCATTCGTCACAAGGTGGCGAGCGGCAGCATCTCAGTGCCGCGATCTTGACAAATCGATGGCATCGGCGGCCTTCAAGCAAGGACTCCTCAAGGGGCCGTTCCTCTATCACCTCAACTACAACCATCCAAACGCGGCATATGACCATATCATGAGTGAGCCGGTCATTCACGCCCAGGCGGAATTCATTACATATGGAGAAGCCCCACCGCCACCGGCAACGCCAGCAAAGACAACACAGCCCACCTCCGGTCATCATGAGACCGTTAATAAAGCACCCACCGCACCGCCAACTGACAAGAAAAGGGAATGGCAACAGGGCCACTACCAGAGCAAGCGGCAGAAGGACCAATACCACAAGGGCAACCGCCGAACCCAGGAGGATAACCGCAACAAGCAAACGGAGTCTTCTCAGCGGTATGCAGTGTTCACGGTCCTTACGACCTCGTACAAGGAAATATACAATCAGTGCAAGGATCAAATCCCGCCACCAGCCCCAACAAAATACCCAAAGACGGGCAAACCTAGAAACACCGGCAGGTGGTGCAAGTACCATGAAGACAGCGGCCACAATACCAACAGCTGCAACGCACTGAAAACAGCCATTGAGACCTTATACCGTGAAGGCAAGATGGAGCAGTTCAAGGTGTGCCAACCGCCACCTGTGATCGCCAATATAGAGACCTTGGGCCGCATTAACACCATCAACGGCGGTGCTCCAATCACGGGCATGTCTCACAGAGCAAGGAAGCGTTATGCACGCGCTAATCACCCAAAGGAAGTCTGCCATATCCGCTACGAGAGATCCGCCAAAATCCCAAAGGCGGGTTGGGAACCTATTACATTCTCAGAGGAGGAGGAGCGCGGGGTGCATCTACCCCATGATGACCCCTTCTTGGTCGACGCCATTCTTGGCAGATTCTCAGTGGGGAGAATATTGGTGGATAGCGGGTCCGCTGTCAACGTCATCTTCAGCGGTTGCTACAGCCACCTCAAGCGGAATAACAAGTTGCTCCAGGACCATGAGCCACTGCTCAGCTTCTCCGGTGACGTCACACAACCGCTCGGTTCTGACTACATGCGGTTGACTATTGGTGCTAGTCCATGTATGGCGAAGGTACATACAGAATTCATAATCGTTGATTGTCTCAGCTCGTATAATGCCATCCTCGGACGACCGGCGCTCAACAAGCTTAAGTGCATCATCGCCGGATACATGCTTCTCATGAAGTTCCCCACACCTAATGGCACGGGCAGTGTGAGGGGAAGCCAGCAGTTGGCACGCGAATGTTATTCAACGACTATAGCGCGGTCAATGCGCCGCCATGATATCCTGACAGTGGGAAACCAGGCACCGCCACCAAATATCTTCGAGGACCCTAGGGATGAGGAGGAGAAGTATGTAAGGAAGGAGCCGGTCAACCCGGACACATCCTTGAAAGTTGTCTGCATCTCAGACGAGCACCCTGAGCGGACAGTCCGCATAGGCGCCCAACTAGACCCAGAAGTGGAGGCAGAACTCATTCAATTCCTACGTCATAACGCCGCCGTCTTTGCATGGTCCTACGCGGACATGCCAGGTATCTCCCCTGAAATTATCACTCATAAATTGACCATCAAACCCTCCTTTTATCCCATCAAGCAGAAGCGGAGGGCCTTCGATGAGGAAAAATACCGGGCAATCGGAGAGGAGGTCGCCAAACTCCAGGACATTGGATTCATCCGCCAAGTCATCTATCCCCAGTGGATCTCAAATTTGGTAATGGTCAAAAAGCACAGCGGCAAGTGGCGGATGTGTGTTGACTTCAAAAATCTCAACAAGGCATGCCCAAAGGATAGTTTCCCGCTACCTCGTATTGATCAGTTGGTCGATTCAACCGCCGGACATGAGCTCCTCAGCATGATGGACGCTTTCTCAGGATACAATCAGATCAAAATGCACCCCAGCGACCAGGAATGCACCACCTTCACCACCGACAAGGGCCTCTACTGCTACAATGTCATGCCTTTCGGTCTGAAGAACGCCGGTGCAACTTACCAGCGGTTGATGAACGCCATGTTCGCTGAGCATCTGGGAAAAATCATCGAGGTCTATGTGGATGACATGTTAGTTAAGAGCATAAAGGCCAGCGGACATGTGACAAACCTCAGGATCATAATAACCATTCTCTTGGCCTATGGTATGCGCCTCAACCCAGAAAAATGTTTCTTTGCGGTCACCGCTAGCAAATTCCTGGGATACATCGTCAGCGAGCGGGGCATCGAGGCTAACCCAGACAAGGTACAGGCCATCCTTAACCTGGCGGACCCTGAGTATAAGAAGGACGTCCAGTGCCTCCAGGGCAAGTTAACCGCCCTTTCTCGATTCATCTCTCGACTCACTGATAAGTGTGCCCCATTCTTCAAACTCCTCAAAACAACGCACAAGAAGGTCATCGACTGGAATCCAGAATGTCAGGCGGCGTTCCAGGGCCTGAAGGAATACCTGCGGCAGTCCCTCTCCTTTCTGTCCCTGTGCAAGGAGAAACCCTATTCATATACCTAGCGGTATCCGCATCGGCGGTAAGTTGCGCAATTGTCCGAAGGCAAGGCCAAGATGAGCTCCCAGTATTCTACGCCGGCAGAGGCATGAACGGAGCAGAAACAAGATATCCTCCCTTGGAACAACTGGCCCTCGCACTTATCGTTGCCGCCAGACGCCTCCGCCAATACTTCCAGGCTCACACGATCCATGTGTTAACCAATCAGCCGCTGCGGCAAGTGATGCAGAACCCCGAACATTCGGGGCGCCTCAGCAAATGGGCCATCGAGCTCAGCGAGTTCGACATAGAATATAAGCCAAGAACCGCCATGAAGGGCCAGGCAGTGGCGGATTTCATCGCTGAACTCACCAAGCGTCAGCCAGAACACGGTACTGAGCCAGAACCCGGACCAGAAATGGTAACCGTTGAGGAGGCAGCTCCCCTACAGTCAGAATGGAACCTGCATGTGGACGGCTCCCTTTCACACTAAAAAGTCTGTTTTACCCTCACTGACCAAAAAAAAAAAACACTTAATTTTTTTTCCCTCCTCTTTCTATTTTCCTTTTACCTCTTCTTCCATCCCTGCTCTTCGGCCTTCTCTTCCTCCTCCTCTCTGATTTCTTCTCTCTCTAAGATTGTTACGTTCCGGATCTCAAATTACTAGTTTACAAGTTTTTCGGACTGTAAACGACACATATTTTTATTTTTTTACTCTGTTTCAATCTTTTAGGGGGCCCTAAAAGTTGACTTGTTGTATCGTTCATCATTTGAGAAAATTTTCTTCATGAAAGTTGTAGAGGACGTTAAACCAAGTCTGTGAATATGTGGTACGCTTAAATCGGAGTTCGTATGTGAAAGTTATAGCCAAAAAACTAAATTTACTGTTCTTGGTTACTTTCTATATATAGAGAAAGTTAATGTGGTAAGTTTCCATTTCAGAAACTTACCCGGCCGTTTCTCTCTCCTCCCTCTTTCTCTCTCCCCGACCTCTTCACCTTCTTCCGGCCATATCTCTTCCGTCCGGCAACGGATTTTGACGCCGTCGGTATCGTTGGAAAGCTCTCTTCCTCCTCTTCAATTTTGTTGTGTTTTGGTAGCTTGTTATGGACTGTGGAAGGTGCAGCAAGGAGAATAAAGTCACTGCAGCGCCGTTTCTTCGGGTTTCCTGGTTTTTTTTTTCTTCTGTCGATTCGCCGCCGTGCGGCCACAAAACAGCGAGCCACCGGTCTTGTTAGAACCACCTTCTCCTCTTCCACAAGCCTATAGTAGTGGGTCATGAAAATTTGGCCGGAGAAGAGAGAATCGAAGCCAAGGAGTTTACTGTAGCAGTCGACGGGTTTCTCGTTTTACCGGCAACTCCGGCAAATTTTGTGGATGATCAAAGTATCAGAATTCTTCCCTCTTCAAGGAGGTCAAATTGGAGGAAGACCAGGTCGGTATCTAAGATGGAATCGCCACGGTCTTACAAAGAGAAGAGATCAGAGAGGAGTAAGAGAAGGCCAAAGAGCAGAGATGGAAGAAGAAGTAAAAAGAAAATAGGAAGAGAGAGAAAAAAAAATAAAGTTTTTTTTCTTCTTTTGGTCAGCGAGGGTAAACATACATTTTAGTGTGAAAGAAATGCCACGTCAGCAAGATAACTGAGTTTTTGATGGAAAGTTGACGGCAATGACCAATTAGGTGAAATTGGAGAGTTTAGGGAGTTTTTAGATGAAATTGAAATGTCAGGGACTGAAACGTTGACTCCATATAAGTTTAGGGAGTAAACAGTATTTTGTCATTCTTCTAATAATTCAAGGAATTATCTAATTGGTCCACACAACTTAAACCAATCAAATAAATCCACGTCAGCAATGCTGCATCATCCAGCCAATGAGAAGCCTCCAAAAGCAAGTAAATGTGGACCATGAATCTAAGAGTTTAATTGCCGAAATATTGCAGAATATATTCTTGATTTTAACTCCTTATTTTTGGCAAATAAAAGATTTATGCAATCAAGAATGTATCCGGTCCTTATTTCATCTTTTTTGATTGTAAACTCCTTAAAACTCTCCAAAGATGATGCCAACATCTTATAGAAACCTCTATGGACGGCACATGTGCAATATTAGTTGGAAAATGAAGTACAAATTTGTCCACGGGCTTCCCGAAGTGATTTGGACCTCAAAATAGAAATTCCCGTCAAAAGTCAGATTCATGTGCAGCTTGACCTTCCTGTACTAAATTAGCCATAACTTCTTTTAGAAAATGATATTGATAAGCCGTAAAAAGTTATGGAACTAGACATTCGATGCTTTCCAAAATATAAAGATCATCATCTAGTTCATTCTGAGCTGCTCTCAGTGCTCTATCGAAGTTGACTGATATGTACAGGTAGATTTCCTGATATGGCCTTTCATGCTTCTTTTCTCCAATATTTTCTCATTGCTTCGAAAACACACCTAAAATAATAAAATAAAGTTAAAAACTATATAATAGGAAAAATAACTAAGCAGAGTGTAGAGAGTTTAACATTATAAACATAGCATTTCATAGTCCTATCACTAATTGACCGTTTCATCTGCCTCCAAAATTTTTGATGTGATAATCTTGAATGTCCATTGGGAGGATAACCACTTATCAGGTCAGATTTTTACAAAGTTTCCTATGCCCACTCTCTAGCGATCACTTGCATAAATAAGTTCTTTACACCATACCATACTTTACCAATGATGCCTTAGTCCTCCCCCGGTACTTTTACCCAATTACCAATGTACTTATTTGTTTAGTGCATCATTAAAGAAAATCCAATAAATGAGAACCAAAGTCTTTCTTGCATGAAAATCTTCAAGTTCTTAAAGTAAGGAGATCCTCCCTAGAATGGGCCTATATATATATATATATATATATATATATATATATATATATATATATATATAGGCCCATTCTAGGGAGGATCTCCTTACTTTAAGAACTTGAAGATTTTCACTATTTTACACTAGTATGTGACCTAATTTAATGATCTCAACTGTTGATCCTTTAGATTCCTATGCAAGAATTGTTTCTACAAAAAATCAACCAAATCCATAATCATTTGGTCATTCAAAATTGTGTATACACATGTGGTCTGTTAGATAAAATTTAAATGAATATTGTGTTAATCAAATGGTTAAACATTTTTCGATTTGGATAATTTTTTGTAGGATTCATATGTATGTATGTAACTAAAGGATGAATGCACTACTACACAATGTGAATCAGACAATAGTCAAATAACTGTTGTCAGAATGAAAAAAGTGCCATTGTCTAATAGCGTGTCGTTTGATGGCCCTTAATCAGACAACAATAAAAAACTATTGTCTGATACTCACTCAAACTACGTGTTTAGCTGAAAATATGTCGTCTGAATTTTCCAAATGGCTGATAATATGGTTAATCAGTTATAGAGTATCATTTCAGATAACAATTTATTAATAGCCTGTTGTCTGAAAGAACTTCAGTACAACAATAATTTCAGCAATGTGTTGTGTGTGATGCATATCCAACAACCCTTCCTTAATTGATTGGTGTATGAAGTATGTGAGAGAAAACAACTTTATGAAAGTTGTGTTGTCTGATATGAATCTCAAACAAGAGTACATATTGTCATCGTTATGTCAAATGTAATTGAGACATCAATGGTTTTAGAAATCTATTGTCCCAAATATTTATTCTATGAGTAGGTTTCACTTCTTTTGTCTGAATTGAATGGCAAACAACAATGTGTTGTTTGCATATATTGTCTGAAATATACTCAGACTACACCTACAATTATCTTCTGTTATGTTATTAGAACCTCACTCAATAGTTTGTTCAGTATATGTGTTGTCTGAATGTAGTTGGGATAAGATTTACAATTTGTTTCTATTGTTGTAAGTAGTTTTAGACAATGGTTACTTCCTGAATGTGTTGTCTGAATGGATGTCAGACAATGTCACTACTAGAAAAAATGGCTATGAGGACTCTCAATAAGGACACACAATTTATTTAGTGTCCTTAAATGTTATTTACGACACCCTTCATTTGAATGAAAGCGGGACCGTGAAATAAAGGATACCAACAAGGCAACAAGGACACCTACGGTCCAAAGAAGTCATTCGTTTTGGCTCCCCAATTTTCAGATTCCCTCCTCATCCAATTTTCAGATTCCCTCCTCCAATTTTCAGTTCCCTCCCATAAAAAGTAAAAGAAGCTTTATTAGACGCAGCAGCTCTCAGATTTTTTCTTCTCCCAAAAACTTCGAGAGTCCAGACCCTCGTTCCTTTTGACCCCATTTCTCCTCCCCAGCACCGCTACGATGACGGCGACCGAGAGGGAGGACGCCGTACGACGTAGCACCGCCATCACCGATTACCGCAAGAGGTCACTCTAGCACAAGGAGATCGACTCCCGAGTTCGCGCAGGTCAGATTCGCCCCCAAACCCTCTTCTATCCAACTACAAATGTTCTCAATTTGTTCAATTTTTAGTCTTTTTGCTCTAGGGTTTTCGATTCCGATTTTCAATTCAGTCGATTTTGTGTCCTAGCTGTTAATTTTGGTTGATGTAGTTTCTGGGCAGTAGGTTTCTTGGTTGTTGCAGTAAAGTGGACAAAGAAAAACCAACAGCAGGCGCTCGAGTTGTTTTGGATATGACTATTTGACTATTATGAGGGCTCTTCCAAGAGAGGTAATTACGATTCTATTATTAATGATGTGAATTAATATTGTGTATGTCTGCCCTTTTCTGAAAATGTCATACTCATTTAAACTGTGTGTTAAGCTTGCGTTCCTTTATGCTAATGCAATCTATAACATTTCTGGTTTGGTGGGTAGATGGTGATAGACTGTCCCTTGTTCCAGCCTCAGAACAAAGAAAGCTTTTCAGTGGGGATTGCTACATTCTGCAATATACATATCTTGGCAACGAAAGGGATGAGAATCTATTTTATGCAAGGCTTGGTGGTGGGACTGTAATGGTGAGTTGGTAACCATGACTGTTATGACCGGTATTGATAGGTTGTTGTAGCTTTGTGAGATTTATTCATAGTTCTAGTCATGACATCTTGGAGGGAAAAGAAGAAAATAAAAGACCATATAAATTACTACTTTACCTGGGAAAAGCTGTTTAAGTTCCGAGTTACTATGTATCTGAAGCAACTACCCAGCTTCTGGTAGCCTTTAGTGAACTTCAATCTTCTTCTTTAATTGTTATTTGTTTTGCATGCAGGAAGATAGAACAAATACTATCTCTCATATGAATGCCATAGTTGAGTCAAGCAGGGGGAATCCTGTTGTGGTAAGTTCTGTTAAGATAGCTTGTTTAATACACAGTTTCCATGTTCATATAGTTGATTGAATTCTTCATTTAACTGCATCACTCATGCCAATTAGATTTCCCTGACTTATGTTTTCAGGCTCAAATTATGGAGAACAAGGAGCCATCTCAATTTTTTTCAATTTTACAGACATTAATTGTTTTTAAGGTTTACACCTCTCTATTTTTTTATTTTTCTTTTCCTAATCCAATGTTGGTTTTGTTTCAGATTAATCTAATGTTGATAGTGTCTCATCTTCTGAAATTTTTTTGCTTTTCTTGTAGGGAGACAGGAGTCAACGATACAAGAAGTTTGTGGCAGAAAAGGGTATTGCAGATGAAACTTATGATGAAAGCAAGACAGCTCTTTTTCGTGTTCAAGGGACGAGTCCTAACGACAAGCAGGCCATCTAAGTTGATACAGTAAGCCTTAATTCTCTCTTGAGAGTTTATCTTATAATGAAAATTTCTGTAATTCCATTTTGTTTTAGCATTTTACTGATGTACAATAGCTTCTAGTCAATGAAAGTGTGTTTCTTGACTTCTGATCCTCCAGTATCTGAATTACATATGCCTGTATGATTTGAGTATAAAGTGGTACTGTTTCAGGTTTCCCTATAACTTTATACTTGATTGTGTTAAACTTTATATGTATTCTTGTTTCCCTATAACTGTACTTGGTTCTGGTGGAAATTTCTTGAGACCGATGTACATGTGGAAGGGCTATCTTTGGACATGAACCACCATGTATGTTGTCAGTGAAGGGCATGAGTTTTCAATAATCATGTGTCATGTATTGTGTATTAACGTACGTTTCTCATTGGTTGTAGTTATGTTGCAGTGGAGATATGTAGGCTGCTATTGATAGTGTATCAAAGGCTTTTCAAGGTAAGTTGTTTCCAGTTTTTGTCTTTCTTTTCTTTGGTATTGTAGCAGATCAGGCATGCAGCATTAATTTGGTACCATGATGCATAATATACCTGTCTTAAAGAATGACTTCATTTGAATATTGAAATACTTGGCCTTTTGGCAATTGTATCAGGTAGTGAATGAAGTATTGGCGATCAGCCCTAGTTTTGCATGTCTGCACAGCACTGTACGATGAAGCAGTACCTGCAAGAGAGGACAGTATAGCTACAGTCAATCCAGGGGGCACAACATGGTTTTTCTATCTGAACCATTCACATTCAGGAAATCAAATATACCATAAATAATTAGAGTGCTAATATATTCTATCCCAAATACTCAATATCTTGAATTATTCTCATTTGTAATTGAGTATAGCTGGAAGATTTGAGATTTTATTGAACTGAATATTGCTTGTATGAAGATCGTTTTTGGTTGGCAGAGTCATATGTATTGTGATATGGACTTGAATTGGAGAATGGATGATATTTTCAATATATTTTTTTTGGACAATTTCTTAGTTTGAAGGACACAGTTTATGAGTCCTCTATCATATTTAAGGACATTTATTTTCGGATGTAAGGACACGACTCAAGTGTCCTCTTATACATACAAGGACACTGTTTTTGATGATATGAGGACACAAGTCAAGTGTCCTCTTATAGTTACAAGGACATTATTTTTGATGATATAAGGACACAATTCAAGTGTCCTCTTATAGATATAAGGACACTGATTTTTTTGCTTTTATGACACAGTTTACGTGTCCTTATAGGGAAACAAGGACTCTGTTTGGGTGTCCTTGTATGTGACTTACAATGACTCCCGGATAGAGGACACGTTTTTGAAGTGTCCTTAAATGTAACAGAGGACTCACTTTTAGTGTCCTTAAATCCATTTTTTCTAGTAGTGTGTGTGTTTCTTTTTTGTGAACCATTGTGTTGTCTGATAACTATGAATACTACAGTTACTTGTCTTATATGTGTTGTTTGAGTAAAATTGGCACAACTGATTTCTAAAAATAGGGAGATGTGAAAAATTTGGTACAAATCAGTTCCAACATCATTTAATAGCTGCTATATCACATCATTCTCATACATTGCCATATCCAAAACATACCGAAACTACAAATTCATGTAGACATCACAATCCAGCCATCCCAACCAAAAGTAGCCTCAATTTTAGCAAGTAATGTATCTTGTAAAATCAAGGTTACCAAACTACTTCTCCAAACTAAGTAATGATTTTGCACTTAGTATCTAATATTGACAATATATCCACTAGAAAACAAGCAAAATCACTACTAACTCAAATAGATTCCAAAGCTCTAAACTGATCCACCACAAATTGGTTTCAAAATTGCTATGAAACAATGCAACAATAGGTGATACAGCTAGCTATGCGACAATGCAGTAATGCTATGAAACAATGCAGTAACATGTGATACAACTAGCTATTGCAACACTACAGCAATGAGTCCACATTGTTAACATGCAGCAATACAGCTAGCTATGCAAATTCTGAAAAATTCTGCATGATACAACTAGCTATTGCAACCAAAATAAGTAATACCAATATAATACAGATTCTTAACATGCAGCAATGAGTAAAGTAAGTATCTCAGCTAGAAGCAACCAAAATTTTAATAAGCATAATCCACAATTTCAATAAACATAATTCAAGCAACCTCAAGCAGTTTTAGTTACGTTGCTGAAAAAGTCCAAGTTCTTATCCTCCACTACATCCGTCATGTATCTCATTATGAAATATCCACAATCTTTTTTAGTCTTTTGCTCCGGAATACCCTAAAAACAGTATATATATTAAATACCAACTATGAAAAAAATAAAATTTGAGAATAGTCAACTACTTAAAACTAAAATTATAAAAAAAATGTTTCATACATTGTACCACACACTTTTTCCAAGTAGTTGCTTTTCGGCTTTGATTTGTGACTTGAGCATTATGTATTTTGATGCCGCTTTAATATTAACAGAAAATTATGTTAAAGAACAAAATTTATGCAACCAAAAACATGATATGAAACAGTGGGACTTGCTAAAAACTAACTTGTCCACAATGTTCTTCCATTCTTCTGTAATGAGCCTCATCTTCAATGGATCCATGAAGTAGACAGTGTATCCGTCATGCTTTATTGCGGTGAGCATCCAATGACAACTTTAAAAGCAAAAAACAACAAAATTCATAGAGCTTATATACAAATGGCCATATTCCAGCAACTTATCAATTTAAAAATTCATATATACAATATATCAAGATTACATACCCAAAGTTATATGGCAACAAAAAAAGCTGGCCACGTTTTGCGTTTTTTCCCATTGGCTATTGCACGAGAACGCTCAAATGGATTGCCACACCTAATGAGACCAAAATCTGTAGTGTTCATAAATCCTACCATCTCCACCATCTTTGATTTTTTCAACAGACCATAAAGGTAACTACAAATCAAATAATATATAACATTAACACCAATTTTTAGGACATGTATGCACTTAAATTCCAACTGAACCAAGTAAATTACCTCATACAGATGCATATGATTCTCCCCGATACTTCTTTCATGGTAACAAAGTTATTAATATCATTTTTAGCAACAAAAGTTTTCAATGCACGTCCAAAAATCTTTTCATCAAAGGTGCAGGTAATTGTCTTCCCACTTGTCAGTGTTTCTACGGCCCATATGCATACTATTTGAGGGATGCAGGAATCTGCAGTGCCAATGATGCCATGTCTAGATCTTCCTCATCATCATGTTCTTCTGCCCTTTTTCTCTTCTTTATAGATTTAGTCTTTGCTGCCATCTCCTTATGTAATGAAAAAAGACAGAATTTGTATAAGCATTCTCTTCTAAGAGGTCAATATAGGGGAATTTAAATCAAGGTATAAGTAGAATTTGTTAGCTTCTGTGGTGAAAAAATTATCAAGTCTTTAGGCCAGGCTACATAAGTCCCGATAGCATCATGAACAGTCATTATTTCATCTTTGATTGGAAATGGAAGCTAGTTGTTGCTCTAAGCATTGACTTCTATAATCGTTGCAATAGCTACAACATTATTAATTGAACCCGAAGCCAATTGGCATTCTGTCCCACTTGTCTGTGCCTAAAAAATTATTACAAGGTCAATATGAGGGCTAAGAGGGTAAGAATATGTAGTAGATAAAGTGGCATCTAAGTGAGACACTATAAGATAGTTGAATATATAACATGGCAGCATAACACACAATTCAATGTAGTACACATTTACAATTACCTGAAATTCAGCCTTCTCGATTTCTAGATCAACTATGGCACAATTTGAACCATCCTGCTTCTTAGTAGAATTCAAGTCCACACCATCAGTGGGATTCACATATTTTAGAAGCTCCTTAGGTTGTTCTAACTCCAAACATTTTCTAACAATGCTATGAACAAGATTTTCATTTGCCTTGGCACCCTTCTCATGCAAATGTGGACAACTTCCTTGTCCATAACCGACTTGCTTGTCAATGGTGGAAATTTTGGGCAAATCTTTTTCCACAACCTTCCTGTCAAGCTTTGCTTTTAACCTCTTAAACCTCTCCTCACATATTGCTCGTTCTTCAGCCAAAATCTTCTCTCTATCTTGTTCCATTATCTTTTGAACACTGAACCTAACATTCTGTTCAACACTTTGTTTTCGGCGTTTTGGGAGGTGAAAGTATGCAGCTTTAGGCACATTTTGTAATACCCCGGAAAATCCAAATTAAATTCCGTGGATTTTTAGAAATGATTTCGCAGTCGTAGGAGCGAGTACGAAGCTTGGAAAAGTTGTGGAATTAGTTCGAACGATTTTATTTTCGAAAACGAACGTTATTTAGGGGCTCGTGGAAATTGACTTTTTATACGTACGAAATTTGGGAAAAACTTCCTTCATGAAAGTTGTAGAGCTCGTCGATACGATCTCGTACATATGTGGAACGCAATATTCGGAGTTCGTATGAATAAGTTATGAATATTTGAAAATTGAGATTTTTCTATAAATAGCAGAAAAATCAGAATTTTTCATTAAGGACGAAAAAATCTCATTTTTTGCTGAACAGTCCCCCAGCTCTCTCCGTTCTCTCTCTTCCTTCGACCCTCAGACCCGACGGGTCTTAGTCGACCCGACCCGGCCGAAAACGGCGCCTCCGGCCCCGGACCCGGGCTCCCCTGTGTTCGTCTCTTCACGCCCAGCCGCCCTGTGCTGCTCCCTCGCCCAGCCGCTGCCCCCAGACGGAGATCGGAGCACCCCAGCCACCGATCGGTGACCCGGCCGGAAAACCTATTTTCCGGCATCACCTCAACCGATCCTCTCGGTTTTGGGTTGTCCTTCTCCCCCTGATCATACCCATATGAGCCTTGCACGACGATTTTGAGTGTGGAGTGAAAGATCACGAGTTGAAGATTTCGACGTCTCTGATTCAATCTGGAATCAGATCAGACGCTCCGGATTAATCCAACTTCAAAGCTTGATCTAGGACGATTTAGGCCAAACCAGACTTAGCTCCAGGTATGAAAGACGATCAACTCTTCATTTTGAACCAGTTTGTAGTTGGTCACTTTGCCATCGGAGGTGGTTGACCGTCGTTGACCGCCACGTTGACCGCCGTCTGACCTCCGCTTGTGGCGGCGCGTCGGACCATATTTTGAGTTTTTATTATCTAGGCGATGATCTACGCATCCATACGAACGTTTTGATATATAACATGGTCATGTTAGAAAAAGTTGATAAATAGTGGATTTACGTTTTTACGTTACTATTTACGGTTTTTACGTTTTATCCACGGTTTACGATCTGCGAAGATCAGACCATCGGTTTTGCTTCAAATTTAGATATGTTGATCGTATGACTGTCCCGATGACTTTGTGAGGTCACGGGCGAAGATCCGACCGTTGGATCTTCGTATAATTGTGAAATAGTGATTCGGAAGGCGATTCGTGAGAATCTGACCGTCGGATTTTCATATAAAATTATGGAGATATTAGGAAGGGCGATTCAGGAAGATCAGACCGTTGGATCTTCATGATAATTTAGGAGGATGATCCTAAAGGCGATCTGTGAGGATCTGACCGTTGGATCATCATTTAATTTGAATCCGACCGTTGGATCGTCGTTTAAATACGTTTATGAGTTGTTGGCTAAGTTAAGATCATTATTGGATTAGGTGATCGATGGATTGATTTGGCGGACGATTCGTGGAATTGTAGTTTGAGCTGTTAAGAAGACGCAGCTGGATTAGAGGTGAGTAAACCTCACGTGGTTCATATTACGAACTGAATAAATTTAATTACTTTATTTTTGTCGCAATTGTGTGAAAATATTTATGGAATAAATATTTGTTTTAAATCATATGGACTTGATCAACTACGGTCCATAGGTAAGTAAAATGATTTTATTATACAAATGAATTTCACGGTTTTTATGCTTGAACTATAGTTGGTATTAGTGGTCATCCCTGAGCGGATGATTACGTATATATATATTTATGTGGAATATATATATTGGTTGACGTGTGATTGGTGTGATGAAATGATTGAGACTGGATTGGATATTATTCAAGTTATTAATCTCGCATTTAATTGTTGAATAATGAAATGTTGATCATGTGGTGTGAAAGCTGTTTTATATGCCCAATTGTGAATATGTGGAAATTATTTTAAGAAATAAAGATTTATCTTGAAATAATATGTCTCTTTATGTGGGTGTACATATACATATATACGATCTATAAATCATAAAGATTGTATTTTGTGATTTTGATTATGTCTGAAAAGTACAATTGTGAAGCCGGGTGATTACAACAACCCCGTGCTTAAGTGAATTACTGGTAAATGTGTTTTGGTGTTATGTGGAAGTTAGCCTTGGGCCCTAGTCCCTACAGATAGTGCACTATTATACTCTTAGGAACCTTGCTTTGTGCATACGGTTGCTTTGTGCATACTTTGAGTATACATACCTTGGTATAGTGGACCTTGAGTATGCTGCGGCTTACCCGTGCTTTGGTATAGTGGACCCTAGCATGTGGATTTATGAATTGTTACCAGTCAACCTGGCTTTCCCGTGTTTTGGTATTATGGACTCTAATACGTGGATTTATGAATTGATACCAGTTAATCCGAAAATTCACTAAAATGAAAAGTGTACTTATATTATTTTGATCAAATATCTATCTGTGATATATTGTTAATATGTGAAGGTGTTAGTGAAAAGAGAATCAAGCATGCTTTGCTTTAATGTTATTTCACATATTAATGTTGCAATAGTTGTTGGTTGTGATCAGTCAAATGTTGAGTTTTAAAAGAGAGTATCGAGAATATATTTGCTTTTATGTTTATGTGATTTTTGGAGTTACCGTGTGACTGTGTTGATTGTTTACTTGAGTTATAATAAATATAATTGAATAAATCAACAGTTCTTTCTTGTTTACTCATACGGGCTGTCAAAAGCTTACCGGGTTTTGTGTTGTTGCAATTCCCGGTACACTATTCAAATTGTGTAGCGGGTAATCTCACAGGTCAGGAGAATCAGAGCAGTGATCGTGCGGTTTAGAGTATTAGTATTAGATTTACAGCATTTGTTTTGTGAGGAGAATTATACTCATTTGAGTTTTACTATTTGATTTGGTGAGAGTGTGCTGTAATAAGTAGCTTGAGGATTTGGTTTATGTAATATCAAGAGGTGTAACTAGTGGTTGTTTCTGAGAGAAAAATTCAGAACGTTATTTGTATTGTTATTAGTCATGTTCCGGATTTGAATCCTTATTTCAAAAAATTCGGGGTGTGACACATTTGCTCCTACTCCTCTTATTTTTCCAGAATGTTCAAGATTGCCTAATGCTAATGTCAACACATCATCTGCACCACAAGTGCCTATCTCTCCCTCAACCTCTTTTTTCTTCAATTCAGCCTGAAAAAATATAAGTGATTGGGGTGACATATCAGATGATAGTGATGTTGTATCATTAAATTCAGAATGCCTTTCACGAACCAAATATACTTACAATTTTTTTGGCTTTCTCCTCTACTGAAGGATCTTTAAACCTACAGTTCTTACCTTGACATGCTTTTTTCCACATTGTTGCACGATGAAGTTCAGATTCATCCATGGTTCCAGACTATAAAATTGATTAAATCAATATCTAGGAGTAGATTACATTTACATGGACAAATCAAATAAGCACAAACCTAGAAAATTAAAGTTGATTACTAGTTCTTCCTCCAATCCAGTGTATCCTTTACGCGACATCCTATGAGGATACTTACTTAAAGCTCGTTTCCTTTCTTGTTTTTCATGCAGTTCCTACACAACAATGTCCAGTCAATTAAAGCTTAACTTCTAAACACTAAATGCAAAAGCAAACATTAACATATAATAGTTGTTACTTAACTTACCAGGAATGAGTCAGACAACCTATATATTACAAAAATCTCCTAATCAGGTTGATTAACGAAAAGATAGTCATCTGGATGAGGCTCGATAAGTTTAGGGTTATCCCTATATGGGAGAATGTAGTGAGTGGTCAAATGGCTCTTGAATTCTCTCCATTTCTAGGATGCTGACTATAAAACTATTTTTTTTATGTTTTGGACGGAACAAAAATGGCAACTGCATACATGAAAATAGCGGAAAACAAGATATAATTACCTGAACATGAAAGCATATATATATGATATTCATCATTTTAGAGATAGAAAAAGAATAATAAAAAAAAGGCTAGTTTCCATACCCCAACGCCTTCCCAGATTTTGATTTTGTTTTCCATTAACACATCCTTCCATGTAGGTATCGAGATTGGAATCTTCTTGCGAGCTAACACCCCAATATATGACTATATTTCCTTACCAGCTTTCCCTATAGAATTCTGAACTTTTGATAGTCCATCTCCCATATTGATGTAATCACTCCATAAAACTGCATGTCATCACTTTTAGGATTTTTGTCCATTGCACTAGCCTACTTGTAAAGCATGTGCATGTAGAAAAACACCGCTATTTTGCACTTTCCTAACATCATCTAGGTCCTTAGTATTGAAACGGACCATGTAACTAGAAAATGTTGGTACATCTGAATTCACTCTAACTGCAATCCAC
Source organism: Rosa rugosa (assembly GCF_958449725.1). NCBI lineage: Eukaryota > Viridiplantae > Streptophyta > Magnoliopsida > Rosales > Rosaceae > Rosa > Rosa rugosa. Next base: position 29,254,223 of record NC_084821.1, on the reverse strand, counting down.
CTCAACGTTTCTGAGATACCATTATTAGGATCGCCCAATTCTTTGAGAACTTGTGAAAATTTATAAATAAATTAATACACAGCCACTTTGAAGTAATAATCATTAATATGCATTTGGAATCAAGATTGGTACGTACTTCTGTCTATAACACTTACCCTATCTTTTATCCACTTAGCAAAAGTTAGATTTTGCTTATCAATCAGCCACTTTTCATTTTTGTTTTAACTTAGGATACATATGCTTCAAAAGCTCCATATGTTCTCTACAAACACAAATATACTGATTAGTACTAAAATTTTAAAGTTAACACATAAATAAAAAATAAACAATAGCTGAAATGTGTACAAATACTTACTGGAAGTATGGTCTTGCTTCTTCTGTATTCTGTAATACATTAAGGTTTTCTAGCTCCAACTCCCTTCCAAAGATAGATACAACATTAGCACACTACTACAAAAAGTTAATCAGACGACAGATATTTGGAGTTGTGTGATGACCAACCTCACTGTGGTCTAAACGAGTGTTGTGTGATTGAAGAATCACACAACGGTGATTTCACCGTTGTCCAATATTCATTTCCTCAACAGATAATTATTTCCGTTGTGTGAATTCTGCGCAGGCATGTGCCTGGCATGACATGCGCGGGGATGCCTCAGCACTGACATGGCCATTCAAACAACAGAAAATGAAATTTAGCTGTTGTCTGAGATTCATAACACACAACAGCTATATTGTTTATTTGTTGTCTGAGATTCATAACACACAACAGATATAATTTGTTCTTTGTTGTCTGAGATAAGTAACAGACAACTACAATGAAATGATATCTGTTGTCTGTTGATTGATTCAGACAACAGGGATAATTTTATTTCTGTTGTGTGTTATGAATCTCACATAACAGAATTTTGTTATTTTCTGTTGTTGGTTGTTAGTTCACACAACAGCTATATTGTTTTAACTGTGGTGTGAATATTGTAATCGAATTGGCTAACATCTAGTAACTGTTGTTGAGAAGCCTTAATTTTGAATCCTTTTACAGTCAAACAACATATTATTCTGCATTGTGTTGTATGACTGAACCTTGGACAACTGAGATTGCCTTATCGAATTGTGCGAGGAGAACTCAGACAACATATTCTTTTTACCAACCATTGTGTGAGCATTATAAACCAGTTGTGTGATTATTTTAGGGTCTGTTGTTTGAGCATGGTTTTCACAACTTGGTTGTGAACTGTTGTTTGTTCAATCATGACCTAACTAGCTGGAACAATTTTGCACAACCAATGCTGCATGTATATTACCACAAAAACAGTACATATTACCAAATGAACAATTAATACATATAAAGCCACATTGATCCATATCATTAGTGTAACTATATAAGTTGAATTTGTCAAGTACAACTAAACATCCAAAGTAGATAATTAAACTACCAAACAAACAAAGAAAGCATTCCTAGTCTAGCTAGACCAATGCATGCATGAATCAAAAGCTGATAATTGTTTCATATGTGATATCTATCAGCACAAGCAAAAATTCATCATGCTTTCCAAAAACATATGCGATGGCTTCTACACGTATCTATTAACCACAAACCTAGCCCACTCATTCCTCATCTCATCAATATCCACTTGGGTATAAACATGGTTGCTTCTCCTCTCCCACTGAAAAAAAAATCAAGTAACCCAAGTCAAAATTACCATAAAAAGCTCGTTGGGGCACAAACAGAATAAACAAGCTTTAATTGTACGTTGGGGCAAACTTGTTTAGTGATTTGAAGAAATTCAACAATGTCTGCATTAGGCACAACATGGTTTAATGGTTGCTGAAGAAAGATATACAAAGATGCAAGATATACAAAGATGCATAGACTGATATTACCTTCTTTTTAAGAGAAAGCACTTTGCATTATCAAAATGCTGTATCAAAGAACAAGAACATGTAACCCAAGTTCAAGTGCCTTCTCCCCACTCACTATCACTAATGCAGCTGCACCGTCACTGTCCAAGAGAAAAGCAGAACCCACTATGCACTGTTAAAAATGAGAGACCAATATGTGGAAGAAAATCTTTGAAAAGAAGAATATACAATATGTCCTTTCATGAATGTTATATATGGTGATGCATATATATGTCATTGATGCAGCATTTGAGAGAAATGATCCCATAATTAAGAATCTATGTAGATGATATATCTTGACAGCTTGACCCATGCTATTTACATTAAGAATCATTAGCTAGTGATAAGGCGAAATGACATACTTGTATAGTCTTCCTGAAATCCTTTGGTTCATTTGGATCCTCAAAAGGATATGATCCCATCAACATCACATATAAAGTTACCCCATATGACCATGCATCTGTAGTCCAACATTTTAACACAAAAACACAATAGAAACTACATTAGTTGAAACTCTTAAAAAACTTCAACTTTATACATATGAAAATAAAACTGAACGATTTCAAGAAAGATGATATGCAAGATAAAGAGTTTTATTCAAGTGTAATAAAGGTAATTGCTTTTTCTTTAACAGTCGAACACCTTTTTAGTTGCAGTTTAAACTTGTACTAGCCATCAAAAGTGACCACTCACATATTCAAAGTCTTTATGATCAGATTCAACAATTTTGAAAAATCTACTTATGTATTCAAATCCCCCAGAATCATAAGTATGACACACTTTTTGGTTTCAAGCAGCACAAATAAATGAATTATGGGACAAAAAAAGTGGAAAAATCAAACGTAATCCAAAACAAATGCTAGAGTAAACTAACACTCTGAACTTTCTGAACATCAAATGATCTAATGATTGCTATGGTGACAAATTAAATTTTTTAGAAGAACCAACTCTATGCAACTGAAATTCTGATGCACAGCCTGATCTCTCTTTTAACGCTATTTAAGGTGTCTTAAACTATACCAGTAACAGCCATTGAGTGCTCTGATCCCAAAGCTTCCATCCTAATGGTGATTCCAGCCAAGCATTCAACTTTTGTTGGTATATGAACTGCTTTTGCTCCTCCTGCGTATGAGGAGAATATAAAAGAAAAGAATAAGTAACAAAGTGCACAGAGTTATAAAAGAAATGATTTGCTCCTCCTGCTATAGCAGATCCGATCCGTATGTCTCGTGGAAAGAAAAACGATTAGCTTAACAGGATCGATCCCATCAAAGTGCACAGAGTTATAAAAGAAATGATGAGACAGGTATCAGGTAGGCCTTAAGTTTCTAACAAGAAAGACATTGGTCCAGGGGATTGGCTTAGCTACGGTAATCCATCAAGGCAATTGATATAGAAACAAGTGGTCTATTAGAAGGTCAACTTGACCAGCTCTGAGCTCCTTTTCTTTCTATTAGAAAACATAGAATAATATCTTTGAGTACCCAAAATCACATATTTTTAAGCGAGGAGCTGGAAAAAGAAGCGAGCCTAAACAAAAAGAAACCACACATATCAGCAAAGCAAAATAGTAAGGAAAACAAGAAAGAAAGCAATTTGGAATAGACAATTTGGACCTAAGAAGATACAAAGGTCATGTGAAATTGGGATCATGCTAGAGATAGCCAGATGCCTTTCTTGTCCAATCAAATAAACAAAGTTGAGGAAGGTGGGATCAAATGGACACAAATTGACAATGACTGTGTCGAAAGTATTGACAGAAAACTGGAACTTTCAGCAACAGAAAATAGAACCAGACCTTTTGACAAAATAACTAAATAAGAAGAGAGTATATATAAACAATTTATGTATAAATAACCCGGAAACGCACATTACCAGACAGAAGTTGTGAATTTAATCATCAAATTATAGATGGCAGAAACATATAAACAATTTACTTGGTTTCATATCACAAAAGGGATTATCCAACACCACTAGTAAGGACTAAGAAGTAAATGGCAGGATAAAATATAGGATGAGCATTAGACCTGTGAGTATACATAAACTGTTGGAAATTGATGATAGTTGGAAATTTTGAGACTATGCATTGGCTAACACTCCAAAATGGTTTCGAGTTTCCCCTTGATAAAGTAGGCAAAAAAAAAAAAAAGAGACACTAAAAGTAAATAATACAATATCAAACAACTAAATACATACCCGAACATTCCCTGAAAGATAATAGGGGTGAATCTGATAGCTCTAGCAAACTTCAGGAATAACTCCCCACTTGGCTTCCACCACTTATAAACATTTGACTGCTGCATAGATCATAAGATTAAAAGGAGAACATCATCTCATTGAGAGTTGAAATGCTAGATAGACAAGGAAAGTATAACTCAACCACTAAAGAACTAATAAGGGCTGAATACAAATTACTACCCTGTGGTATAAGTCCAAAATCAATTCAGTCCTTGAACTTCTAATTTCATCAAAAACACCCCTGCACTTTCAATTTTTATCTAATAGGTCCAATTTGTTAGTTTTCCGACAATTGAGTTATTTAACTTGTTAATGTGGCTCATATATGGCCTATGTTTTATGATGTGGTGTCGAGGTGGTCTGCATAGTCAATTTAGGAGTGAGTCCTACTATTAAAAATAAATAGTTTTTCAACAAATAATCCAACTATAACTTGAACCCATAACAGAATATTAACGAATTGGACATATTAGATCAAAATTGAAAGTGCAGGGGTGTTTTTGATGAAATTAGAAGTCCAGGGACTGAATTGATTTTGGACCTTAACCACAGGGTACTAACTAGTATTTAGCCCAACTAATAAACATTATGGCACCCCTTTAATGAACACAAGTGGCCAAGCAGAAATTACAACAAACTGCTCTTAATAGTTATGTAACTATTGACATCCATACATGTTAGACCAGTAAAACAAAAGGCAGAAATGCAAAACAACTATAATACAACTGCAGCAAGAATTGAAACCAATAACTCTCTAGGTATACCATGAAAAACTAGATAATAAGAAGGTGATACCTGACCAAAGCAGAAAACTGAAACCAGGGGATAGCCATTCTCCATGGCTATGCGAACAAATCCTCTTCTCGTCTTAAGGAATACTTTCTACAAAGTATGCAAAAGATGAGAATTAGACCTGTGGGCATTATTGAATGAGAAAAGTAAATAAAAATAGGGCTCAAATCAAGAAAGAAATAGAGAGTGACCTTCTAGGGCGTAACAGCAAAAAACACATAAACCTCGCCTTCAAAATAAAGAGTGAGCTCACTAGTCCCCGACAACAACAAGAAGAACTAGTGCACCAGACTTCCGCCTTATTACCAGCAATGATGTTGTCCCCATATATTCACAGGAAGTCTCCAATATCTGGCCAAGCTTGTAGCAGATGATCAAATCCAACAAATATATACTAATCAAAAGTAAGTGCAATTTTGACTAAATAGAAACCCCCAGCAAGATTGACCGATACTTGCTTCTAGCTCTTTAAGCACTTGTTGTCACTGCAATTTGTTTGCACCGGATATTGCAGCTCAAAATTCTGCAAACCTCGAAAATTCAAAGTCATCTACATGCCAAACAAATTGGAAAAAGAAACATATATAAGAAAGCTAAGTAGTGTTGTAAAATGAAAGCAAAAGTGTTTCAGAAAAAGAGAGAGTTTGGACGCATGGAGATAGAGTGTGTCTATTCATCTCACCATGAGGGGGTTTATATAGGAGTACATGATGTATACAAATAGGCAACGTTTAATAGCAACGTCAATTACTCCTATTCACAATCATATCAATCACTAATCTGTAGTGAAAGGCATATATGACTCCATCTATTTACATAATATTAGCCATAACTATTTACAACACTCCCCCTTGGATATTTCATGTCAATAGTGTTGCCAAGGCTGAGCGCTTCTAAGTTGCCTCGTCAAAAACCTTGCCAAGTAATAAAAACCCTGTGGGAGAAAAACAACCTTGGTCGAAGGAGAAAAAGAGCACAACACGCGTGAATGTGGAGTAGTCGTATCACAACAGAGATAGGTGAAGTCTTCTTATCAGCACCATAAGTAGATAGTATGTCTACGACAGGTATGCATTAAAGTTGCTACACCAAAACCTTGCCCGGTAAACCCAGTGGGAGAAACCCGTGGTCGAAGGGAAAAGATGAGCAAATGCATATATGTCAAATCAAAGCATCTTCAGGATGCAGTAAGTGGGGTGACCATGCCAAAGATGTGCCTCGTCAAAACCTTGCCAGGTAACAAAACCCAGTGGGACAAAAATAACCCTGGACGAAGGACGAAAAGAGTACACGATGGTCAAGTGGGTATGTTTCAGGATACTCCCCCTGATTTCGAGTCCCCCTGAAAATTACATGTTAGGTAATTCAGATAGTTTACGTAGACCAATACCTTGAACATGCTTCTGGAATGTAGACTTTGGTAGTGACTTGGTAAAGAGGTCTGCACAATTGTCTTCAAATCAAATATGCTTAACTTCAATCTTCTGATGCTCCTGTTGTTGCTAATTGAAGGAGAACTTCGGTACAATATGTTTGGTGTTGTCTCCTTTGATGAAACTCATCTTTATCTGCTCTATGTAAGCAGAATTATCCTCGTAGATAATGGTTGGTTCATTAGTGGTGGAATGCAGTCCACATGTGCTTCGAACATGCTTTGTAATGGCTTTTAGCCATGTACATTCACATACTGCTTTGTGAAGAGCTAGTATCTCAGCATGATTCGAAGAGGTAGCAACAAGTGTCTATTTCGTAGACCTCCAAGAAATTGCAGTATTCCCAATGGTAAAGACATAAGGATTCATTTCAGTTTACCCCCCTGAGGTTTGGGGGTGTCATCATTTCACCCCCTCTACTTTCAATTTTGAATTTTTACCCCCTAAACTTTCCAATTTCAATCAGCCGTGTCCAATTTCTCCTATTTCGTCGAAAGTCAACGTTAACTTTGACTTTTGAGGGGTAAAATGGTCATTTCAAGATAAAAAATATATAAAATAAAATAAAATAATAAAAAAATAAAAATAAAATCTTTTTTTTTTTTTTTTTTTTTCTGTTTCTTAGTTTTTTTTTTCTTTTCTATTTCTTCATTTTTTTTATATATTTTTTTTCTTCAACCTATACACCAAAAATTATAATAGGTTTATAAAAACAAAAAAAATACTCTAGGTGGTTGAAAGTCACTCGCTGGTCTACGATATTTGTGATATATCTCCGATAAAGTGAAGAATTTTAGGATATATCCCCAATAAAGTGAAGAAATATCTGTAAAAAATAATTTTACACTTTATCTATAAATAAATATCTGTAAAAAATGATTTTACACACTCGCTAGTCTACGATATTTGTGATATATCTCTGATAAAGTGAAGAATTTTAGGATACATCCCCAATAAAGTGAAGAAATATCTGTAAAAAATAATTTTACACTTTATCTGTAAATAAATATCTGTAAAAAATGATTTTACACAGATATTTCTTCACTTTATTGGGGATATACAGATATTTACAGATAAATTGTAAAATCATTTTTACAGATATTGCTTCACTTTATTGGGGATATATCCTAAATTTTTTCACTTTATTGGAGATATATCACAAATATTGTAGACCGAAAATGATTTTACACAGATATTTCTTCACTTTATTGGGGATATATCCTAAAATTCTTCACTTTATCGGAGATATATCACAAATATCGTAGAACAGCGAGCGGTTTTTAACCACCTAAAGAAATTTTTTGTTTTTATAAACCTATTATAACTTGTGGTGTATAGGTTGAAAAAAAAAATTAAATAAAATTTTTTTTAAAAATTAAAATTAAAAATGAAGAAACAGAAAAAAAAAAAAAAAAGATTTTATTTTTATTTTTTTATTATTTTATTTTATTATATATATATTTTTATATTGAAATGACCATTTTACCCCTCAAAAGTCAAAGTTAACGTTGACTTTGGACGAAATATGAGAAATTGGACACGCCTGATTGAAATTGGAAAGTTTAGGGGGTAAAAATTCAAAATTGAAAGTAGAGGGGGTGAAATGATGACATCCCCTAACCTCAGGGGGGTAAACTGAAATTAATCCAAGACATAACCAGTTTGGGAATGTGCCTTGTGCGGGTCTGATAGATAGTCTATATCAGCATATCCAACAAGGCGAGCATCATGTTGAGGATCAAGGGGGTTTGATCCATTCCTTGATGCATAGGGGTAGAATAAGCCCATATCCGTTGTACCTCTAAGGTAGCGAAAAATGTCTTTTATGCCATTCCAGTGGCGGCGTGTTGGCGCAAAACTATATCTAGCTAACAAGTTCACATCGAATGAGATGTCCTATCTAGGGCATTGAGCCAAGTACAATAATGTGCCTATGGCACTTAGATATGGGACTTCTAGCACCAATATCTCTTCGTTATCATCTGTAGGACGATACGGTTTTCTCTAGACTTCAGACGACTATGGGTGTGCTTGCTTTTATCCTCATTAAAGCATCTTAACATCTTCTGGATGTAATTTGGTTGATGGACCAAAATTTCATCTGCACTGTGCTCGGGCTCCAGGTCGAGACAATAATTTGTTCTCCTAAGGCCTTTCATCTCAAATTCCAACTTCAGGTGCTTTGCGGTTTCCTTGATCTCTTCAGGAGTATCGATCAAATTCATGTCATTGACATAGACCGCCACAATTCCAAACTAGGAACTTGTTTCCTTAATAAACACGCATGGACATAGTTTATTATTCACATATCCCATCCCGATTAAATATTCACTTAGACAGTTATACCACCTCCGTCTGGATTGTTTCAATTGATAGGAGCATTTTAATGCGACGTTTTAACTGCATTTCTCTACATTTTTCTGCGCCATTTCCTTGAAAAATCCTTGTTTTGGAAAGTTTCCATTCTTTGATTGGTAAAGTTCCTATTTGTATAAAGTTTCTATTTTTGTAGTTTTCATTTCTCATTTCTGGCAAGTTTCCATTTTCAGTTTAGGAAAGTTTCTATTTTTCATTTTTAGTAACTTTCTATTTTTCATTTTTAGTAACTTTCTATTTTTCATTTTTAGTAACTTTCTATTTTTCATTTTTAGTAAGTTTCTATTTTTCAATACGCTCTTGTGCTTGTTGAGACGTGATATCAATACATGGCCCTGATTCTGGAAGGGATAGAGGCAACCTAGGAATTACCACCATTGCCAAATAAACTTGTGTCCCCATTTGCACCCGTCGTGGGACCCCCCTAGATAAGCCCCTTTGAGCCTACATTACGCCTTTTCTTTCATCACCCTAAAAATCCTTAACCTGAACCTTAGCATAGTTACAACTTTACCTTTTGTTCTAAAAACTTAGTGGAGTTATCTTTTGAGACATACTACATGGGTTTGGCGTTAAGGATGAAAATTGAGAAGAGGTGAAAGTTCAAGTGTGGGGGTAGACTTGTCCATAAAGAAAAAAAAATATATGTGAAAGTCGTGAAAAATGAAAAGAAAAGAAAAAATGTATACGGCTAAAAAGAAAGAAAAATGTATGTTTATGGATTTTAGTCCCCCATACTTAGTGATCTTGGAGTTTGCTTTGAATTGAAGGCCCACTGAAGAAAATTTGGCCTTTGTCCATTTCACTATAGTTCAAGGGAAGTTTACAATGAAGATTGGGCCCAACATGAAGACATTAGGCCCCTTTTATGTTACCTCTAGGGGAAGTGACGTTTTTGCAATGCTTTGGTGGATTACTTGAGGTCTCTATATTTACATGAGCTCTGCTAGGTTTTTAGGACACTTTGATAAATCCTTACCTTTCATTTCTTTAAACCTTGAGCCTTGGCCCCATTACAACCCTTGAGAAGATCTTCTTGATCCTTAAGATGGGACAGCCCTTAATGTGGAGATGAGTTACAAGAGTTGAACCTATGGCAGTCCATTCGTGCAGGCAGTTGATATCCTTCATGAGATCTTTTGAAAAAATTATATTCACAGAGTGCTTTTCGTTTCTTATATATGTGAGCTATTTGAATGCCTTAAAATATGTTCTCTCACATATACTTGAGTGATTATAAGCTTTTAAGCATTGCCATGATCTGAGAGAAGAAAGAGTGGATATACTTGTGAGATTTGAATCATACTTGTCTGAAGCATGCTGAGCTTAACCCCATCACCATTGTTACAACCAAGTCCTACTTATGTATGTGTGGATTATATGTTTTAATTAACTCTCGAATGCTTAAACATTAATTCTTGGTTGAGTGCTAATCTTGGTGTTGTGAAAGTAAGAGATTGCTGAGACAAAAAGTTGAAGGGCAATAGAGTCATTATTTATGTAGAGTCTTTAATTTTCGTTGAGTCTTAGTGTGTGTCTGTGTTGTGATTTTGCTAAGGGACTAGCAAAAGCTAAGTGTGGGGAATTTGATAGGAGCATTTTAATACGACGTTTTAACTGCATTTCTCTACATTTTTCTGCGCCATTTCCTTGAAAAATCCTTGTTTTGGAAAGTTTCCATTCTTTGATTGGGAAAGTTCCTATTTGTATAAAGTTTCTATTTTTGTAGTTTTCATTTCTCATTTCTGGCAAGTTTCCATTTTCAGTTTAGGAAATTTTCTATTTTTCATTTTTAGTAACTTTCTATTTTTCATTTTTAGTAAGTTTCTATTTTTCAAATTAGGTAAGTTTCTATTTTTCATACTAGTTTCTATTTTCAGGACCTCCGAGCTAAAAAGTGGAAATGAACTCATAAATGGAAAGAGGAGCTTGCGAACATCAAGGGGAACAAAAATGAAGGACATTGGACCACAGAAATGAGCAGAAATGAAGAAAAGAAGTTTTCCTAGTCCAACCAGGAAACCCTGCGAAATGGAGGAAGGCTTCCCTAGCAAGTTTCCAACGCAACCATGAAAACGAAATGGAAAAATAATGTGTTTTGCGTTGAAAAATGAGAAGGCTTGAAGATGAAGCAACGTGGCCCAAGAACTCCGATCTATGGATTTTCGGCAAAATGGATCATGGCCCATCAAGGCCCAAGGGATTAGGGTTTGTGACGCATGGAATAAACCCTAGGATGTTGTTGCCGTGAAATCCCAAGAGATAAACAAGGGAAAGTGGCGTGAGAATTAAGAAGAACCTAGAAGATTTCGGTTGAGATTTTCTAGGGCTATTTTTATGGGAAGAAATATACTTGGAGACTTACCCTAGAAGATTTTGCCGTGAAGAATGAAGAGAGAAACAAGGGAGGCAACGTAAACCCTAGCTTTGGACGGCAAAGAGATATTCTCTAGAGAGTTTTAAGGAAAGCCAAAGTGTGGAGATCAAGAAACGGCCAAAAAGGAGTCTAGATTCATCCAATATTTTCTCTAAAGATATTGTTGCCGAAATTGGTGAAGAAAATCAGAAAATATCTCTATATTTCGGTAATAATATATTCAGGGAATTAATATTGGAATTTTGTGATTGGTTGGAACACATCATAGGGCTTATGTGGCAAGCAAGCATTGGAGGAAAATTATGAAGAATTAACAAGTAATTGCCGTGAGACTTTTGAGGAGAGCACGGCTTGGAGACCAAGTTTGCCGTGCTCCTATATATACTCCCTTCTTCTCAACGTCAAAGGTTCCCATTCTTTACGTTAGACACTTGAGAAAAAAAAATCAGAAAACTCTCTCTAGCCTAGCCGTGCTCCTCTCCATCCTCTAGGGCAACCACGAAGTGCAAGCAAGGCCAAGGAAGAAGAAAACATGCCGTGAACACCATCCATCCTCCACCTTGAAGATTGCTTTCGAAATTCAAGAGACCACATCATCACTTCATTCATCTCACCTTCATCACGGTGTAATCCGATTCTCCTTGTAACTTTGCTTTGTATTTTCGTTGGTTTTGCCCTAGTTGACACACATGTTTGAACAAGTGTTGATTTCTGAAATTTTATGATTAATTGTTAATTTTCAGATTCATATATTGCGATTTATGGTTGCTTTTGTGTGAGTGTTTGATTAAATTTGCATGATAGAAATCTTTTGTATGGTAATCTTGAATGGTTCGAAACATTTAGGGTTTTTATGTGAATGTTGCTACGAATTTGAGAACATGGATCAACTTTTTGGTTTTGTGTTCTTGAATCAATAAGTAGTAAAGGTTTTGTACAAAAACCGAATTTAATCAAAGAAGATTGCAATTAGGTGGACTTTTTCATACTAAGTTGCACATTTGAGTTGATAGCCTTTCTAGGTGCTTATTGCGTTAAACATGTATGATTGACTAGCTTTCTAGGGCTTGAATGCATGTTTGATAGGATTAGTCTATGTGCTTTCACTTAGATTAATTAGCATTGAAAGTAAAATATGGGGAATTGTTTGCTTTTAACGTTTCACATGATCAACTCCTCTTGCATGACTATGATGAACAATGATGAACTTGAATCAATTTTAATCATGAGTTTCGACTTTGATCCTTGTTCTCACATCCCATTGATGTTTTTTATGTTTTTGCATTTTAATTATTTAGTTAACTTAGTATTTATTTTCGGAAAAAGAAAACCAAAAACAAAATCCCCCCTTAATTTCGTAAATAGTGTTTATAGTTGTAAATAATTCTTGTGAATTTTATACTTTGTTTTAATTTTAATTGTTTAATTGTTTGATAATGACAGGTGTACCCTCAATCCCCGGAATAGAACGATCCCTATTTACTTTATACTACTAATGACATTTCAGGGTTAAATTATGCGCTTGCTTTTAGCGTATCAATTTTTGGCGCCGCTGCCGGGGATTGAAAAATCATTTGTTATATTGTTAAATGTTTTGTTTATATTGTGACCGAAAAAAAAAAAAAAAAAAAATTTACTTGTTAATTATTTTGTAATTGTCGAAATTTACTTAGTTTAATTACTTAGGTTGTTATTTATATTATTGAACACGAGTTTAATTGTTAGTTGTAAATTAAAGAAGGAATAGGTGAAGTCGTGTTTATTAATATTGGCCTAAACCCCTTATTGGTACCTAGTTCAGGTCCCTTAAGGTTGAGGGCGGCCTTTATTAACATTCATTGAACTGTCTTCACACTTAGGACCTTTTATATCCAAGTAAGTATAGCCTATGTGAGATGGTGTCTAGGAAGGGGACAACGTTCATAACGGGTTCTGGATTCAGAAGTGCTACAAATGGGCGTAAACCACTATGTGGGAGTAGCCTATGCCAAAATGGATCCTACCTCTTGTGTTCGTCCTCCCCTACCTGGCCATTTCAGTAAGGTTGCCCAAAGGATGTAGGAGGGACTTAGTGTCTAGACGATTATACTTGGGCCGCACGTCCACTTGATTTACCGCTTGGAATTAGATTTGATATCAATAATATTTATGACAAAAGAAAATGTAAGAAATTGTTGTGACACTTAAGGTATATTGGATTAAACATAATCTCGGAAAGGAAGCTGTTACAGCCCATTGCACTCTGAGATTCCCTGTTCCCGTACCTAAGTGTTGAAAATAATTTTAAAAAAAATAAAAGAAGTAAAAGAGAAAGAAAAAAAAAAATAAATAAATAAATAAAAAAAAAAAAAAAAAAATGGAATAGTGACGTTTTGTATATGTGTTTTGTGTGAAAGTTTTGGTACTTGTTTTGTCTAATTATACTTGTAAAGAATTAGAATTAAAGAAAATAAAAATGGAGTTATGAATTTTGTTAAATACTTAATTGTTACGAGTGTGTAAAATCGTCTGAGTAGACAAGGGCCCTTTTGTTAATATTGGCCTTAACCCTTCATTCGTACCTTTCTAAGGTCGTATGAGGTTGAGGGCGGCCTTTAGTAGCACTTGGAGAACAGTTTAACACATGAGTTAATTTCCAAGCTGAGTAAGGGGCATTACAGATGGTGTCTTAGGTTGAGACCCTGGGTGATGGGTTCAATTGGATCTCAGAGATACTATAGACTGTGCGTAAACCGCAATGTGGAAGTAGCCAATAGGGGCGTAAACCTCAATGAGGGAGTAGCCTCCGTAGTATCACCAAATGAGTCCTCCCTCTCACTTACCTCTTAATCTGGCTATTTGGCCTTCTGAAACAAAGGAAAGTGACTCATGTCTAGGCGATTATCCCTATATCGTAGCTCACCAATAGTAGTGGTTTCTATTGGGCTCGACTTACAACTTGGAATCAATTGAGTTATTAACTTTGTTTATGACATTTCCATGACAAAAATAAAATACTTGTATTAACTTTCAATTGTAAATTGGTGTGTTGTATATTTCTCTTACTTGTACAAAATTTGTAAGTCTCTTTTGTTGCTTGTGAATAGTGACGTTTTTGTACAAAATATTAACTTGTATTTCTTACCTTTTGTAAATTACTAACTTTTGTACATCTTAATGTTGTTCAGAATCTCCATGTATGTCCGAGCCTTCTAAGCTTCCTAGCAAGAAAGAGATTGAAGAAAGGCTCGCTCGTTTGAAAAATCCTCCTATACTTGAGTACAGAAGACCTTCTTCCTTGACATTCAAAGAGTACACAGTTAACGAGCAAGGGAAGAGGGTCTATTCTTCTGAGGAATCTACTCCACCTACTCCTACTCCATCTCCTCCTTCACGTTCACCTTCACCTGTGGTCTCATCCAACTCTACTCCACCACCTTCACCACCACCTGAAGAAGTAAGGGAAGAAAGAATGGCATCCATTAGGGAACTATCCACAGCAACAGTCGAGGGAGGACCCCCTACAGGCATTGTGTACCCTGCCCCTGCAGCATGAAGACAAGCAGAGTTTGAACTGAAGAGTGGACTATTGCACCAACTCCCTATCTTCCATGGGCTTAATATGGAGGACGCCAATAAGCATCTTAGAACATTCCAGGCTGTGTGTTCTAACATGCAACCACAAGGAGCAGATGAAAACATTCTGAAAATGAAGGCATTTCCATTCTCCTTAGCTGACAGAGCCAAAGATTGGCTATATGAGATACCTGTTGGACGTATCACTTCATGGGAAACAATGAAGAAAGCCTTTTTGGAAAAATACTTCCCAGCTTCAAAGGTCATCACACTCAGGAAGAAACTCAGTGGAATTGAGCAAGCCCATGATGAGTCCTATGGTGCCTACTATGAAAGGTTCAACTCCTTACTTGCCCAATGCCCTCAACATCAGATGAAGAATGAAACCCTGCTTACATGTTTTTATGAGGGACTCTTACCCTTAGAGAGGCAAATGCTTGATGCTGCAGCTGGAGGAGCTTTTGTGGACAAGTCACCTGCAGCTGGAAGGGAACTTATTGAGAATCGTGCCCTAAACAATCAACAATATGAGGGTATAGGACACTCCATTCGAAAGGTGCATGAGGTGGGAAAGAATACTGCCATTGAGGACCAACTGAATAAGCTCACCTTCCTAATGAACCAAGTCGTCACTTCCAAGGGACCAAGTGCCACCATTGCTTGTGGGGTATGCTCTATGCAAGGGCATGTTACAGATCAGTGCCCTCAACTCAATAAAAATGGAGGATGGGAATCTGCAAATGCTATTGGAGGATATCAAGGGGGATATCAAGGAGGACCTTCACGTCCTAGGCATGACCCTTATTCAAATACGTATAACCCAGGATGGAGGGACCATCCCAACTTCAAGTGGACCAACAATGAAAACGTTCAGAATACTCTTGGTGGGAACTTCCAACGTCCTCAAGGGCCTTCATTTCAAGGATCTTCTTTTCAAAGGCCCTACATGCCTCCTCAACAGCATTCAGGAAGTTCCCACTCTCACTATGATAAAACGTTGGAGGCCTTGACTAGCTCTACACAAGCCTTGACAAACTCTTCTCAGGCTTTGATTCAAGGACAACAGACCCATACCAAGGACATTGCAGACCTTAAGAAGCAGATGGGCCAAGTTGTGGACTTCATGAGCAAGATCCATGAGACTGGGAAGCTCCCTAGTGTCACAATACCTAACCCAAAGGGTAATGTGGAGAATGCATCAGTTGTGACTACAAGGAGTGGAAGGCCATTTGTGGATCAACCCAAGCAAACCAAGAAGGCCCAAGTGAGCATAGAGATTGAGGAAGACCAAGAACCCACCAAGTTGGGTATTGAGAAGGACCCTGCAACGTCCAAAGAAGAAACCAAGGCGTCCTCACCAAAGGCAAAACCGGAAATTAAAGGTATTCATTCTAACTTATCAAATTCGGTTATTGCTAACCCTTCTTCTTCTTGCATACCCTTCCCACGCAGGTTTGCCAAATCTAAGAAGGATGAGAGTGACCAAGCTATCTTGGAAACTTTCAAGAAGGTGCAAGTGAACCTACCCCTCCTAGAGGCCATCAAGCAAGTCCCTAAGTATGCCAAGTTCCTCAAAGAGCTTTGCACTACTAGGAGAGTAAACCGTGAAAAGGAGGTGGTAAAGGTAAGTGAAAATGTCTCTGCCTTGATTCAGAGGAAAATTCCTCCAAAGTGTAAGGATCCTGGAAGCTTTACTATTCCATGTACTATTGGTAACTCTCGCTTTAAGAATGCCATGCTAGACCTAGGTGCGTCTGTTAATGTTATGCCCTATTCTGTGTATGAAACCCTAGGTCTAGGGGAACTTAAATCTGATAATGTTATCATTCAGTTAGCTGACAGATCCAATGCATACCCTAGAGGTTTGTTGGAGGATGTGCTTGTGCAGGTTAACCATCTTATCTTCCCAGCTGATTTTTATGTGTTGGAAATGGATGACTCTCCTGTGAGTTCCACTCCATTGCTTTTGGGACGTCCTTTCTTAAGGACAGCTAGAACAAAGATAGATGTGTATGCAGGTTCTCTCACCATGGAATTTGATGGTGACGTTATTGGCTTCAACATCTTTGAAGCCATGAGGTATCCTCTTGATGTTAATGATTGTTTTTCTACTGATATCATAGATGATCTTGCACAGAAAATGTTTGATGTCATGAATGAGGATACCCTAGCCACGACTCTTGAACAAGGAATAGGGTACACACAAGGTGGCGTCACTATCTCAGAGGATAAATTGAAGGACACTTGTGAGGAGAAGATCATTGAAAACGTCTCCTTTCTTGAAGCGTCACCCTATGTAGGTAAGTCTCCTTCTCCTTTGTCCATTCAGTTATCTGCTAACAAGACTTTACCTTCAGTGGTCCAGGCACCAGAACTTGAGCTAAAACCTCTTCCAGACCACTTGAAATATGTCTACTTAGGGGACAAGGAGACCTTACCAGTGATTGTGTCCTCTGCACTTACGACTCCACAAGAAGGGAAGTTGGTGGAAATGCTGAAACAACACAAGACCGCAATAGGATGGACATTGGCGGATATCAAGGGAATCAGCCCTACAACTTGCGTCCATAGGATACTTCTAGAGGAGGGGTCTAAACCCACTAGAGACGCTCAACGTCGTCTAAACCCTCCAATGATGGAAGTTGTGAAGAAGGAGGTTATCAAACTCCTTGATTGTGGGGTAATCTACCCTATCTCAGACTCCAAGTGGGTCTCCCCAGTTCAGGTCGTGCCCAAGAAGTCTGGGGTAACTGTGGTAAAGAATGCTGAGAACGAACTGGTGCCCCAAAGGACGGTCACAGGCCACAGAGTGTGCATTGACTATAGGAGGCTCAATGCAACAACAAGGAAAGATCACTTTCCTCTTCCATTCATTGATCAGATGCTTGAGCGCCTAGCTGGACATGACTTGACAAGACCCACCCCGAATCCCACCCTGGAATCCGAAGTGGCCCTGCGGGACCCACCTTTAAAGGAGATTTACCAAAAATTTCGGCATAACCTCCCTTAAAAATGGATAACCCAAAACCCTGCGGAAAACAAAATTCACTTCTAATAGTCCAACCACAACTCCTGGAGCCGCCTTGCTCCCAAATTCAACAAATCCCATCACAAGCTAACAACGTCAAACATATTATCCAAAAGGGGTACAAGTTACTACAATCACCAAAGTTAGGTCATAGACCTCAAATATAATTCATACAAGTTTGGGTCATATATCCCTTAGTAATCAGAGCATTCTAGGAATAAAGTTTAACATAGAGTACCGTAGGCTAAATAAATAACCTACAAAATATGATGATGGAAGCGGATGCGGTCACTATGGCTCACTCCTGAACGCCGAGCAGCAACACTGAAAACTGGGCATTTGAAACCGAAGGGCCCAGGGGAAAAGTATATAAAAACGTTAGCGTGAGTGGACAAAAATAAACAAATTTTAAACAAAATGGATTTTTATACTTTCCCACAATTATTTCATTAAAAACTTTTGATGCATGCAATAATTATGAAAACAAGCCACGAGAAGTTCCTCTCAAGAAATGGGGCTAGTCATAAATAACCACGAAGAAGAATATAAATTCCGATGCTCGAGAAATAGGACCAGCCCCGCTGGTTAAACAGAAATCGGACTAGACCCCGCTAGTCAAGAACAACAATAAACGGATACGGGGAAGAGAATTCACCATACGGGAATGGAGCCTCTCAGGCTCTACCTACCCTCGACTGCCACTCACACATAGATTGTGCGAGGAGGAGAACTAATAACCTCGACTGCCACCCACGTGAGGAGGAGAATAAACTACCTCAACTGCCACTCACAAACACAAAGTAAGTGAGGAGGAGACCTAATCGAATGACCCGAGTATGGTGAGGAAAAACAATCGAAAACCAGTAAATCAGTAAGGCTTCCCCAACCTCGCAACAAAACACGAGTATGAATCCCATCCATACTCGGAAAATCTCAAGAAAATATATACTCCAATGACGTGGCCCCGCACGCCAAAATATTTAGAATTCATAAACCATTAGGCGAGAAATAATCGATAAAATAATTCAATCGAAAATCCCATTTTCGAAAAATATTCCAAAAAATCTCAATATCGACGAATAAAATATATTAATAAATTCCGGAAATCACATCGGAAAGTAATTCGTCGAAAATCACTTAAATCATGATTTCAAATAAAAGCCATATATCGGAGATACTTATCAAAGGCTCAAAATCCATTCCCGAATCATAATTGAAAATAACTCATAATTAATCTTCAAAAATTTAATCGTATTCCCGAAAACAAGTAAATCAAACTCCGAGCATAATAAATTCGTATCCGAAATTTATATGGAAAAACAATCTCAAAATTATAATCCAAGACAAAATATTATGCTCGATAATAAAATGATAAATAAATTATTATTTCATGAAAATAAATGCATGCATCATTCTTAAAAATAAAAGTTCACTCACAGTATGCGGTCAATCCTGACGTCGCTCATGATTTTCCTCGTATGGAGACTCCTCTCGTCCTGTACGAATAGCATTCATAAATATATATATATATTTCACAGGACGGAAATTAACTTTACGATACTTAGAAATGGAAATTCAAAACATCCCCCTTCCAAAAATCCAACTCCTCAACTCTCCACAATATCCATCCTTAATACTCCAACATTAATCATTCATTGATGTAAGATCTAAAGTGAATTCGAAAGAAATTCGGCGATCGAATTCACGTAAATCAATAATAAACCATTTCTACTCAATTCATAATTCCTCCGATTTCCACCAAACTTCATGTATCAAATTCTACAATCAACATAGGATTTATGGAACTAAAACTATAATTAAAACGCTGCTCTACGCGCCACCACGCGCCACCTACAGTGGCGGCACGTGGGGTCCACGCGCCGGCGACCACTACCTCCGATGACCACCAAATTCCGGCAATAGCATCTACACAACAAGCCCAATCAACTTCCCAACTACAACATTAACCAATTTTACCTCGAAGTGGTCGAATCAAGCCGGTGAAGGAAAGCCCCGAAGCTTCAAGAACCCTAGAAATGCAAATCGTTAATTCGACCTCTACAATGCAAATTGGAATGAAATACTTTAGGGGAAATGATCTCCATCAAAAACCGAACCTCCGACGTTAACTTGGTGGCCGGAGGTGGCCGGAATTGCCGGAAATCGGCGAAACCCCAAACTGCAGCCGGAGCGAACTTTGCTTCGATCTGGAATTTCTCGACCAAATCTCCAAAATCCCAGGTCACTAGGGTCTAGAGAGGGAAGAGGCGCTCCTGTGGTGGCCGGCTGCACGCCGGTTGGTGGCCGGAAAGTGTGGAATCGAAGGGAGGAAGAGAAAACCCGAAGGGAAGGGAGAAGAGTCGGGGGAGAGGAGAGAGAAAAAGGGGTGGGTTTCCGGTTTTGGAAACCTACCCGGGTAACTTTCCATATATATTAAATTTTTACCATGAACAGTAATTTTCGTAATTCACTCATAACTTTTGCATACGAACTCCAATTTTTACGTACCACATATGCCCGCGCTCGGTTTAACGTCCTCTACAACTTTCATGAAGGAAATTTTCTCAAATTGTTAACCCATAAAAAGTCAACTTCTAGCCACCCCCCTAAAAGATAAAACTATAACCACGAATGGTAAAACAAAAAGTGATTCGTGCAACTCAGTAAAAGGGGTAAATCGGGTGTGGGGTGTAACATGACTACTACTGCTTCTTGGATGGCTACTCAGGCTACAATCAGATTGCCATAGCCAATGAAGATCAAGAGAAGACAACATTCACTTGCCCATTTGGGACGTTTGCCTATCGACGTATGCCTTTTGGCCTTTGCAACGCCCCAGGTACCTTTCAGAGGTGTATGGTAAGTATCTTTTCAGATCATATTGAGAAAATCATAGAGGTATTCATGGATGACTTTTCAGTTTTTGGAAAGAATTTTGATGATTGTCTTAATAATCTGGAGATAATTTTGAAACGTTGCATGGAAACTAACCTTGTATTAAACTGGGAAAAATGCCATTTTATGGTTAAACAAGGGATAGTTCTAGGACACATTGTCTCTGCTAGGGGAATAGAGGTTGATAAAGCCAAGGTGGATATTGTGCGTTACTTACCCTCTCCCACTTCTGTGAGAGAGATTCGTTCTTTCCTTGGCCATGCAGGTTTTTATAGGAGGTTCATCAAGGACTTCTTCAAGATTTCGAGACCTTTATGCCAACTACTCCAGAAGGATGTGACGTTTCACTTTGACAAGGAGTGTCAAGAAGCTTTTGACAAGCTTAAGGAGTTGTTGACGTCTGCCCCAATCATGTTGCCTCCAGATTGGTCCTTACCCTTTGAGTTGATGTGTGATGCCTCTGACTACGCAGTTGGAGCTGTTTTGGGGCAAAGGAAGGACAAACGCCCTTATGCAATCTACTACGCCTCAAGGACTTTGAATGATGCACAGATGAACTACTCCACCACAAAGAAAGAGCTCCTTGCAGTTGTCTTTGCCCTTGAAAAGTTTCGTTCTTACTTACTTGGTACAAAAGTTATTATCTATACTGACCATGCAGCTTTGAAGTACTTGATGACCAAGAAGGAGGCGAAACCAAGGCTCATTAGATGGATACTACTCTTGCAAGAATTCGACGTGGAAATCAAGGACAAGAAGGGTAGTGAAAACGTGGTAGCTGACCACTTGAGTCGTTTAGTCCATGCAGAAGACCCTCTCCCTCTGGTGGAGACGTTTCCAGATGAGCAGCTTTTTGGACTTCAGGAAAGTGAACCATGGTATGCAGATATTGTGAATTACATTGTTTCTAAGCAAATTCCTGATACCATGTCACGTGCTCATAGAGATAGGCTTAAGAAAACTGTTAAGCAATATGTTTGGGATGAACCCTATTTATGGAAATATTGCTCTGATCAACTGATTAGGAGATGTGTGCCTGAACATGAACATAATGCTATACTTTCTTTTTGCCATTCTAAAGCATGTGGGGGTCACTTTGGGTCTAAGAAGACTGCATTTAAGGTGTTAGAGTCAGGGTTCTTTTGGCCAACGTTATTTAAGGATGCACATGCATATTGTTTAACTTGTGATAGATGCCAAAGAACCGGAAATCTAAGTTCTAGAGATCAAATGCCATTATCTAATATCATAACTGTTGAGATATTTGATGTCTGGGGTATAGATTTCATGGGACCCTTCCCTTCATCTTTCGGGTGTTTATATATCTTACTTGCTGTGGACTATGTTTCCAAATGGGTGGAAGCAAAGGCCACTCGAACTAATGACTCTAAGGTTGTTGCAGATTTTATCAAGTCTAACATCTTTAGCAGGTTTGGAATGCCTAGAGTCCTCATTAGTGATGGTGGTTCCCATTTTTGCAATCGGACGATTGAGGCCTTGTTGAAGAAATATGATGTCACACATAAGGTTTCTACACCTTATCACCCCCAAACAAGTGGGCAAGCTGAAGTCTCAAATCGTCAGATTAAGGGGATATTGGAGAAGACTGTGAACCCTAACAGGAAGGACTGGTCCTTGCGTTTAGAGGATGCTTTATGGGCCTACAGAACTGCATACAAGACTCCCATAGGTATGTCACCATATCGAATTGTTTATGGCAAACCTTGCCATTTACCTGTGGAGTTAGAGCACAAAGCTTGGTGGGCTGTGAAGCAGTTCAACATGGATATTGATGCAGCTGGGCTTCATAGGAAGTTGCAATTGCAAGAGTTAGAGGAGATTAGGAATGATGCCTTCGAAAGTGCTAAGATTTACAAGGACAAGACTAAGGCATTCTATGATAAAATGATTCGAAGGAAGACTTTTGTTGTGGGCCAAAAAGTTCTTCTCTTCCACTCTCGTCTCAAACTCTTCCCAGGCAAACTTCGTTCTCGTTGGATTGGACCTTTTGTTATCACTAATGTATTTTCCCATGGAGCTGTGCAGATAAAGAGTGAACAAACAGGTCACGAGTTCAAAGTGAATGGCCATCGCTTGAAGCCTTACTATGAGGCATTTGTGGAACACGAAGTCGAGGAAGTACCCCTCCAAAACGTTCCACCTCTTGAGGATTAAATGGAGGTACAAGTCTAGGCTGAAAGACTATAAACATTAAGCGCTGCTTGGGAGGCAACCCAATTCAGAAGTAGCTGTGGAGGAGCCTTCAACGCAGATTTGCTCTTTTTCCTCCCTACTTCTCTATTTTACGCCTTTTGTTTTTCTTTACACTTTAATTTCGTAAATTCCATCTCTATCTGCTTAAGTGTTTCATTGCATGCTTTTAATTGATTACATTGAGGACAATGCAATATTTAAGTGTGGGGGAAGGGATTTATATTTGAGTCTTTTATTTTTGATTCATATATTGAAAAATACAAAAAAAAATCGAAAAATGTCATAAAAATACAAAAATTTCGTTGCTTTTATTTATTGAGTCATAGGATGCCTTTCAACTGTCTAGGATGATTCTATATCTCTGAAATCATGATTAAAAGAGGATCACGAAATTGAGATGACTTAAAATGGTATTCTTTGGTTAATTGAGATATATGAAAAATATATGCCTTGTAGTGGATATGGATTGCATGACTTTGGTACAGAATATGAGCATGTTAAGATGAGTTTTGATTTAATAAGCCAATGTGAGATATTTGAACCATGTCCCTTTTTCTTGGAGTGAATGAAAAAAATATATTCTTAATTTCTTGGCGATGTTTTGATGATCTCATTATTCTTTCATCTTGATTGACTGCTTGCCATAGATTAAGTTTAATGGACTAAAGAATGCTAGAATTCGCTCTTGTGCTTGTTGAGACGTGATATCAATACATGGCCCTGATTCTGGAAGGGATAGAGGCAACCTAGGAATTACCACCATTGCCAAATAAACTTGTGTCCCCATTTGCACCCGTCGTGGGACCCCTCTAGATAAGCCCCTTTCAGCCTACATTACGCCTTTTCTTTCATCACCCTAAAAATTCTTAACCTGAACCTTAGCATAGTTACAACTTTACCCTTTGTTCTAAAAACTTAGTGGAGTTATCTTTTGAGACATACTACATGGGTTTGGCGTTAAGGATGAAAATTGAGAAGAGGTGAAAGTTCAAGTGTGGGGGTAGACTTGTCCATAAAGAAAAAAAAAATATATGTGAAAGCCGTGAAAAATGAAAAGAAAAGAAAAAATGTATACGGCTAAAAAGAAAGAAAAATGTATGTTTATGGATTTTAGTCCCCCATACTTAGTGATCTTGGAGTTTGCTTTGAATTGAAGGCCCACTGAAGAAAATTTGGCCTTTGTCCATTTCACTATAGTTCAAGGGAAGTTTACAATGAAGATTGGGCCCAACATGAAGACATTAGGCCCCTTTTATGTTACCTCTAGGGGAAGTGACGTTTTTGCAATGCTTTGGTGGATTACTTGAGGTCTCTATATTTACATGAGCTCTGCTAGGTTTTTAGGACACTTTGATAAATCCTTACCTTTCATTTCTTTAAACCTTGAGCCTTGGCCCCATTACAACCCTTGAGAAGATCTTCTTGATCCTTAAGATGGGACAGCCCTTAATGTGGAGATGAGTTACAAGAGTTGAACCTATGGCAGTCCATTCGTGCAGGCAGTTGATATCCTTCATGAGATCTTTTGAAAAAATTATATTCACAGAGTGCTTTTCGTTTCTTATATATGTGAGCTATTTGAATGCCTTAAAATATGTTCTCTCACATATACTTGAGTGATTATAAGCTTTTAAGCATTGCCATGATCTGAGAGAAGAAAGAGTGGATATACTTGTGAGATTTGAATCATACTTGTCTGAAGCATGCTGAGCTTAACCCCATCACCATTGTTACAACCAAGTCCTACTTATGTATGTGTGGATTATATGTTTTAATTAACTCTCGAATGCTTAAACATTAATTCTTGGTTGAGTGCTAATCTTGGTGTTGTGAAAGTAAGAGATTGCTGAGACAAAAAGTTGAAGGGCAATAGAGTCATTATTTATGTAGAGTCTTTAATTTTCGTTGAGTCTTAGTGTGTGTCTGTGTTGTGATTTTGCTAAGGGACTAGCAAAAGCTAAGTGTGGGGAATTTGATAGGAGCATTTTAATACGACGTTTTAACTGCATTTCTCTACATTTTTCTGCGCCATTTCCTTGAAAAATCCTTGTTTTGGAAAGTTTCCATTCTTTGATTGGGAAAGTTCCTATTTGTATAAAGTTTCTATTTTTGTAGTTTTCATTTCTCATTTCTGGCAAGTTTCCATTTTCAGTTTAGGAAATTTTCTATTTTTCATTTTTAGTAACTTTCTATTTTTCATTTTTAGTAAGTTTCTATTTTTCAAATTAGGTAAGTTTCTATTTTTCATACTAGTTTCTATTTTCAGGACCTCCGAGCTAAAAAGTGGAAATGAACTCATAAATGGAAAGAGGAGCTTGCGAACATCAAGGGGAACAAAAATGAAGGACATTGGACCACAGAAATGAGCAGAAATGAAGAAAAGAAGTTTTCCTAGTCCAACCAGGAAACCCTGCGAAATGGAGGAAGGCTTCCCTAGCAAGTTTCCAACGCAACCATGAAAACGAAATGGAAAAATAATGTGTTTTGCGTTGAAAAATGAGAAGGCTTGAAGATGAAGCAACGTGGCCCAAGAACTCCGATCTATGGATTTTCGGCAAAATGGATCATGGCCCATCAAGGCCCAAGGGATTAGGGTTTGTGACGCATGGAATAAACCCTAGGATGTTGTTGCCGTGAAATCCCAAGAGATAAACAAGGGAAAGTGGCGTGAGAATTAAGAAGAACCTAGAAGATTTCGGTTGAGATTTTCTAGGGCTATTTTTATGGGAAGAAATATACTTGGAGACTTACCCTAGAAGATTTTGCCGTGAAGAATGAAGAGAGAAACAAGGGAGGCAACGTAAACCCTAGCTTTGGACGGCAAAGAGATATTCTCTAGAGAGTTTTAAGGAAAGCCAAAGTGTGGAGATCAAGAAACGGCCAAAAAGGAGTCTAGATTCATCCAATATTTTCTCTAAAGATATTGTTGCCGAAATTGGTGAAGAAAATCAGAAAATATCTCTATATTTCGGTAATAATATATTCAGGGAATTAATATTGGAATTTTGTGATTGGTTGGAACACATCATAGGGCTTATGTGGCAAGCAAGCATTGGAGGAAAATTATGAAGAATTAACAAGTAATTGCCGTGAGACTTTTGAGGAGAGCACGGCTTGGAGACCAAGTTTGCCGTGCTCCTATATATACTCCCTTCTTCTCAACGTCAAAGGTTCCCATTCTTTACGTTAGACACTTGAGAAAAAAAAATCAGAAAACTCTCTCTAGCCTAGCCGTGCTCCTCTCCATCCTCTAGGGCAACCACGAAGTGCAAGCAAGGCCAAGGAAGAAGAAAACATGCCGTGAACACCATCCATCCTCCACCTTGAAGATTGCTTTCGAAATTCAAGAGACCACATCATCACTTCATTCATCTCACCTTCATCACGGTGTAATCCGATTCTCCTTGTAACTTTGCTTTGTATTTTCGTTGGTTTTGCCCTAGTTGACACACATGTTTGAACAAGTGTTGATTTCTGAAATTTTATGATTAATTGTTAATTTTCAGATTCATATATTGCGATTTATGGTTGCTTTTGTGTGAGTGTTTGATTAAATTTGCATGATAGAAATCTTTTGTATGGTAATCTTGAATGGTTCGAAACATTTAGGGTTTTTATGTGAATGTTGCTACGAATTTGAGAACATGGATCAACTTTTTGGTTTTGTGTTCTTGAATCAATAAGTAGTAAAGGTTTTGTACAAAAACCGAATTTAATCAAAGAAGATTGCAATTAGGTGGACTTTTTCATACTAAGTTGCACATTTGAGTTGATAGCCTTTCTAGGTGCTTATTGCGTTAAACATGTATGATTGACTAGCTTTCTAGGGCTTGAATGCATGTTTGATAGGATTAGTCTATGTGCTTTCACTTAGATTAATTAGCATTGAAAGTAAAATATGGGGAATTGTTTGCTTTTAACGTTTCACATGATCAACTCCTCTTGCATGACTATGATGAACAATGATGAACTTGAATCAATTTTAATCATGAGTTTCGACTTTGATCCTTGTTCTCACATCCCATTGATGTTTTTTATGTTTTTGCATTTTAATTATTTAGTTAACTTAGTATTTATTTTCGGAAAAAGAAAACCAAAAACAAAATCCCCCCTTAATTTCGTAAATAGTGTTTATAGTTGTAAATAATTCTTGTGAATTTTATACTTTGTTTTAATTTTAATTGTTTAATTGTTTGATAATGACAGGTGTACCCTCAATCCCCGGAATAGAACGATCCCTATTTACTTTATACTACTAATGACATTTCAGGGTTAAATTATGCGCTTGCTTTTAGCGTATCAATTTTTGGCGCCGCTGCCGGGGATTGAAAAATCATTTGTTATATTGTTAAATGTTTTGTTTATATTGTGACCGAAAAAAAAAAAAAAAAAAAATTTACTTGTTAATTATTTTGTAATTGTCGAAATTTACTTAGTTTAATTACTTAGGTTGTTATTTATATTATTGAACACGAGTTTAATTGTTAGTTGTAAATTAAAGAAGGAATAGGTGAAGTCGTGTTTATTAATATTGGCCTAAACCCCTTATTGGTACCTAGTTCAGGTCCCTTAAGGTTGAGGGCGGCCTTTATTAACATTCATTGAACTGTCTTCACACTTAGGACCTTTTATATCCAAGTAAGTATAGCCTATGTGAGATGGTGTCTAGGAAGGGGACAACGTTCATAACGGGTTCTGGATTCAGAAGTGCTACAAATGGGCGTAAACCACTATGTGGGAGTAGCCTATGCCAAAATGGATCCTACCTCTTGTGTTCGTCCTCCCCTACCTGGCCATTTCAGTAAGGTTGCCCAAAGGATGTAGGAGGGACTTAGTGTCTAGACGATTATACTTGGGCCGCACGTCCACTTGATTTACCGCTTGGAATTAGATTTGATATCAATAATATTTATGACAAAAGAAAATGTAAGAAATTGTTGTGACACTTAAGGTATATTGGATTAAACATAATCTCGGAAAGGAAGCTGTTACAGCCCATTGCACTCTGAGATTCCCTGTTCCCGTACCTAAGTGTTGAAAATAATTTTAAAAAAAATAAAAGAAGTAAAAGAGAAAGAAAAAAAAAAATAAATAAATAAATAAAAAAAAAAAAAAAAAAATGGAATAGTGACGTTTTGTATATGTGTTTTGTGTGAAAGTTTTGGTACTTGTTTTGTCTAATTATACTTGTAAAGAATTAGAATTAAAGAAAATAAAAATGGAGTTATGAATTTTGTTAAATACTTAATTGTTACGAGTGTGTAAAATCGTCTGAGTAGACAAGGGCCCTTTTGTTAATATTGGCCTTAACCCTTCATTCGTACCTTTCTAAGGTCGTATGAGGTTGAGGGCGGCCTTTAGTAGCACTTGGAGAACAGTTTAACACATGAGTTAATTTCCAAGCTGAGTAAGGGGCATTACAGATGGTGTCTTAGGTTGAGACCCTGGGTGATGGGTTCAATTGGATCTCAGAGATACTATAGACTGTGCGTAAACCGCAATGTGGAAGTAGCCAATAGGGGCGTAAACCTCAATGAGGGAGTAGCCTCCGTAGTATCACCAAATGAGTCCTCCCTCTCACTTACCTCTTAATCTGGCTATTTGGCCTTCTGAAACAAAGGAAAGTGACTCATGTCTAGGCGATTATCCCTATATCGTAGCTCACCAATAGTAGTGGTTTCTATTGGGCTCGACTTACAACTTGGAATCAATTGAGTTATTAACTTTGTTTATGACATTTCCATGACAAAAATAAAATACTTGTATTAACTTTCAATTGTAAATTGGTGTGTTGTATATTTCTCTTACTTGTACAAAATTTGTAAGTCTCTTTTGTTGCTTGTGAATAGTGACGTTTTTGTACAAAATATTAACTTGTATTTCTTACCTTTTGTAAATTACTAACTTTTGTACATCTTAATGTTGTTCAGAATCTCCATGTATGTCCGAGCCTTCTAAGCTTCCTAGCAAGAAAGAGATTGAAGAAAGGCTCGCTCGTTTGAAAAATCCTCCTATACTTGAGTACAGAAGACCTTCTTCCTTGACATTCAAAGAGTACACAGTTAACGAGCAAGGGAAGAGGGTCTATTCTTCTGAGGAATCTACTCCACCTACTCCTACTCCATCTCCTCCTTCACGTTCACCTTCACCTGTGGTCTCATCCAACTCTACTCCACCACCTTCACCACCACCTGAAGAAGTAAGGGAAGAAAGAATGGCATCCATTAGGGAACTATCCACAGCAACAGTCGAGGGAGGACCCCCTACAGGCATTGTGTACCCTGCCCCTGCAGCATGAAGACAAGCAGAGTTTGAACTGAAGAGTGGACTATTGCACCAACTCCCTATCTTCCATGGGCTTAATATGGAGGACGCCAATAAGCATCTTAGAACATTCCAGGCTGTGTGTTCTAACATGCAACCACAAGGAGCAGATGAAAACATTCTGAAAATGAAGGCATTTCCATTCTCCTTAGCTGACAGAGCCAAAGATTGGCTATATGAGATACCTGTTGGACGTATCACTTCATGGGAAACAATGAAGAAAGCCTTTTTGGAAAAATACTTCCCAGCTTCAAAGGTCATCACACTCAGGAAGAAACTCAGTGGAATTGAGCAAGCCCATGATGAGTCCTATGGTGCCTACTATGAAAGGTTCAACTCCTTACTTGCCCAATGCCCTCAACATCAGATGAAGAATGAAACCCTGCTTACATGTTTTTATGAGGGACTCTTACCCTTAGAGAGGCAAATGCTTGATGCTGCAGCTGGAGGAGCTTTTGTGGACAAGTCACCTGCAGCTGGAAGGGAACTTATTGAGAATCGTGCCCTAAACAATCAACAATATGAGGGTATAGGACACTCCATTCGAAAGGTGCATGAGGTGGGAAAGAATACTGCCATTGAGGACCAACTGAATAAGCTCACCTTCCTAATGAACCAAGTCGTCACTTCCAAGGGACCAAGTGCCACCATTGCTTGTGGGGTATGCTCTATGCAAGGGCATGTTACAGATCAGTGCCCTCAACTCAATAAAAATGGAGGATGGGAATCTGCAAATGCTATTGGAGGATATCAAGGGGGATATCAAGGAGGACCTTCACGTCCTAGGCATGACCCTTAT
The DNA here is from genome assembly GCF_958449725.1 of Rosa rugosa. NCBI lineage: Eukaryota > Viridiplantae > Streptophyta > Magnoliopsida > Rosales > Rosaceae > Rosa > Rosa rugosa. Next base: position 29,224,293 of record NC_084821.1, on the reverse strand, counting down.
TCAAATACGTATAACCCAGGATGGAGGGACCATCCCAACTTCAAGTGGACCAACAATGAAAACGTTCAGAATACTCTTGGTGGGAACTTCCAACGTCCTCAAGGGCCTTCATTTCAAGGATCTTCTTTTCAAAGGCCCTACATGCCTCCTCAATAGCATTCAGGAAGTTCCCACTCTCACTATGATAAAACGTTGGAGGCCTTGACTAGCTCTACACAAGCCTTGACAAACTCTTCTCAGGCTTTGATTCAAGGACAACAGACCCATACCAAGGACATTGCAGACCTTAAGAAGCAGATGGGCCAAGTTGTGGACTTCATGAGCAAGATCCATGAGACTGGGAAGCTCCCTAGTGTCACAATACCTAACCCAAAGGGTAATGTGGAGAATGCATCAGTTGTGACTACAAGGAGTGGAAGGCCATTTGTGGATCAACCCAAGCAAACCAAGAAGGCCCAAGTGAGCATAGAGATTGAGGAAGACCAAGAACCCACCAAGTTGGGTATTGAGAAGGACCCTGCAACGTCCAAAGAAGAAACCAAGGCGTCCTCACCAAAGGCAAAACCGGAAATTAAAGGTATTCATTCTAACTTATCAAATTCGGTTATTGCTAACCCTTCTTCTTCTTGCATACCCTTCCCACGCAGGTTTGCCAAATCTAAGAAGGATGAGAGTGACCAAGCTATCTTGGAAACTTTCAAGAAGGTGCAAGTGAACCTACCCCTCCTAGAGGCCATCAAGCAAGTCCCTAAGTATGCCAAGTTCCTCAAAGAGCTTTGCACTACTAGGAGAGTAAACCGTGAAAAGGAGGTGGTAAAGGTAAGTGAAAATGTCTCTGCCTTGATTCAGAGGAAAATTCCTCCAAAGTGTAAGGATCCTGGAAGCTTTACTATTCCATGTACTATTGGTAACTCTCGCTTTAAGAATGCCATGCTAGACCTAGGTGCGTCTGTTAATGTTATGCCCTATTCTGTGTATGAAACCCTAGGTCTAGGGGAACTTAAATCTGATAATGTTATCATTCAGTTAGCTGACAGATCCAATGCATACCCTAGAGGTTTGTTGGAGGATGTGCTTGTGCAGGTTAACCATCTTATCTTCCCAGCTGATTTTTATGTGTTGGAAATGGATGACTCTCCTGTGAGTTCCACTCCATTGCTTTTGGGACGTCCTTTCTTAAGGACAGCTAGAACAAAGATAGATGTGTATGCAGGTTCTCTCACCATGGAATTTGATGGTGACGTTATTGGCTTCAACATCTTTGAAGCCATGAGGTATCCTCTTGATGTTAATGATTGTTTTTCTACTGATATCATAGATGATCTTGCACAGAAAATGTTTGATGTCATGAATGAGGATACCCTAGCCACGACTCTTGAACAAGGAATAGGGTACACACAAGGTGGCGTCACTATCTCAGAGGATAAATTGAAGGACACTTGTGAGGAGAAGATCATTGAAAACGTCTCCTTTCTTGAAGCGTCACCCTATGTAGGTAAGTCTCCTTCTCCTTTGTCCATTCAGTTATCTGCTAACAAGACTTTACCTTCAGTGGTCCAGGCACCAGAACTTGAGCTAAAACCTCTTCCAGACCACTTGAAATATGTCTACTTAGGGGACAAGGAGACCTTACCAGTGATTGTGTCCTCTGCACTTACGACTCCACAAGAAGGGAAGTTGGTGGAAATGCTGAAACAACACAAGACCGCAATAGGATGGACATTGGCGGATATCAAGGGAATCAGCCCTACAACTTGCGTCCATAGGATACTTCTAGAGGAGGGGTCTAAACCCACTAGAGACGCTCAACGTCGTCTAAACCCTCCAATGATGGAAGTTGTGAAGAAGGAGGTTATCAAACTCCTTGATTGTGGGGTAATCTACCCTATCTCAGACTCCAAGTGGGTCTCCCCAGTTCAGGTCGTGCCCAAGAAGTCTGGGGTAACTGTGGTAAAGAATGCTGAGAACGAACTGGTGCCCCAAAGGACGGTCACAGGCCACAGAGTGTGCATTGACTATAGGAGGCTCAATGCAACAACAAGGAAAGATCACTTTCCTCTTCCATTCATTGATCAGATGCTTGAGCGCCTAGCTGGACATGACTTGACAAGACCCACCCCGAATCCCACCCTGGAATCCGAAGTGGCCCTGCGGGACCCACCTTTAAAGGAGATTTACCAAAAATTTCGGCATAACCTCCCTTAAAAATGGATAACCCAAAACCCTGCGGAAAACAAAATTCACTTCTAATAGTCCAACCACAACTCCTGGAGCCGCCTTGCTCCCAAATTCAACAAATCCCATCACAAGCTAACAACGTCAAACATATTATCCAAAAGGGGTACAAGTTACTACAATCACCAAAGTTAGGTCATAGACCTCAAATATAATTCATACAAGTTTGGGTCATATATCCCTTAGTAATCAGAGCATTCTAGGAATAAAGTTTAACATAGAGTACCGTAGGCTAAATAAATAACCTACAAAATATGATGATGGAAGCGGATGCGGTCACTATGGCTCACTCCTGAACGCCGAGCAGCAACACTGAAAACTGGGCATTTGAAACCGAAGGGCCCAGGGGAAAAGTATATAAAAACGTTAGCGTGAGTGGACAAAAATAAACAAATTTTAAACAAAATGGATTTTTATACTTTCCCACAATTATTTCATTAAAAACTTTTGATGCATGCAATAATTATGAAAACAAGCCACGAGAAGTTCCTCTCAAGAAATGGGGCTAGTCATAAATAACCACGAAGAAGAATATAAATTCCGATGCTCGAGAAATAGGACCAGCCCCGCTGGTTAAACAGAAATCGGACTAGACCCCGCTAGTCAAGAACAACAATAAACGGATACGGGGAAGAGAATTCACCATACGGGAATGGAGCCTCTCAGGCTCTACCTACCCTCGACTGCCACTCACACATAGATTGTGCGAGGAGGAGAACTAATAACCTCGACTGCCACCCACGTGAGGAGGAGAATAAACTACCTCAACTGCCACTCACAAACACAAAGTAAGTGAGGAGGAGACCTAATCGAATGACCCGAGTATGGTGAGGAAAAACAATCGAAAACCAGTAAATCAGTAAGGCTTCCCCAACCTCGCAACAAAACACGAGTATGAATCCCATCCATACTCGGAAAATCTCAAGAAAATATATACTCCAATGACGTGGCCCCGCACGCCAAAATATTTAGAATTCATAAACCATTAGGCGAGAAATAATCGATAAAATAATTCAATCGAAAATCCCATTTTCGAAAAATATTCCAAAAAATCTCAATATCGACGAATAAAATATATTAATAAATTCCGGAAATCACATCGGAAAGTAATTCGTCGAAAATCACTTAAATCATGATTTCAAATAAAAGCCATATATCGGAGATACTTATCAAAGGCTCAAAATCCATTCCCGAATCATAATTGAAAATAACTCATAATTAATCTTCAAAAATTTAATCGTATTCCCGAAAACAAGTAAATCAAACTCCGAGCATAATAAATTCGTATCCGAAATTTATATGGAAAAACAATCTCAAAATTATAATCCAAGACAAAATATTATGCTCGATAATAAAATGATAAATAAATTATTATTTCATGAAAATAAATGCATGCATCATTCTTAAAAATAAAAGTTCACTCACAGTATGCGGTCAATCCTGACGTCGCTCATGATTTTCCTCGTATGGAGACTCCTCTCGTCCTGTACGAATAGCATTCATAAATATATATATATATTTCACAGGACGGAAATTAACTTTACGATACTTAGAAATGGAAATTCAAAACATCCCCCTTCCAAAAATCCAACTCCTCAACTCTCCACAATATCCATCCTTAATACTCCAACATTAATCATTCATTGATGTAAGATCTAAAGTGAATTCGAAAGAAATTCGGCGATCGAATTCACGTAAATCAATAATAAACCATTTCTACTCAATTCATAATTCCTCCGATTTCCACCAAACTTCATGTATCAAATTCTACAATCAACATAGGATTTATGGAACTAAAACTATAATTAAAACGCTGCTCTACGCGCCACCACGCGCCACCTACAGTGGCGGCACGTAGGGTCCACGCGCCGGCGACCACTACCTCCGATGACCACCAAATTCCGGCAATAGCATCTACACAACAAGCCCAATCAACTTCCCAACTACAACATTAACCAATTTTACCTCGAAGTGGTCGAATCAAGCCGGTGAAGGAAAGCCCCGAAGCTTCAAGAACCCTAGAAATGCAAATCGTTAATTCGACCTCTACAATGCAAATTGGAATGAAATACTTTAGGGGAAATGATCTCCATCAAAAACCGAACCTCCGACGTTAACTTGGTGGCCGGAGGTGGCCGGAATTGCCGGAAATCGGCGAAACCCCAAACTGCAGCCGGAGCGAACTTTGCTTCGATCTGGAATTTCTCGACCAAATCTCCAAAATCCCAGGTCACTAGGGTCTAGAGAGGGAAGAGGCGCTCCTGTGGTGGCCGGCTGCACGCCGGTTGGTGGCCGGAAAGTGTGGAATCGAAGGGAGGAAGAGAAAACCCGAAGGGAAGGGAGAAGAGTCGGGGGAGAGGAGAGAGAAAAAGGGGTGGGTTTCCGGTTTTGGAAACCTACCCGGGTAACTTTCCATATATATTAAATTTTTACCATGAACAGTAATTTTCGTAATTCACTCATAACTTTTGCATACGAACTCCAATTTTTACGTACCACATATGCCCGCGCTCGGTTTAACGTCCTCTACAACTTTCATGAAGGAAATTTTCTCAAATTGTTAACCCATAAAAAGTCAACTTCTAGCCACCCCCCTAAAAGATAAAACTATAACCACGAATGGTAAAACAAAAAGTGATTCGTGCAACTCAGTAAAAGGGGTAAATCGGGTGTGGGGTGTAACATGACTACTACTGCTTCTTGGATGGCTACTCAGGCTACAATCAGATTGCCATAGCCAATGAAGATCAAGAGAAGACAACATTCACTTGCCCATTTGGGACGTTTGCCTATCGACGTATGCCTTTTGGCCTTTGCAACGCCCCAGGTACCTTTCAGAGGTGTATGGTAAGTATCTTTTCAGATCATATTGAGAAAATCATAGAGGTATTCATGGATGACTTTTCAGTTTTTGGAAAGAATTTTGATGATTGTCTTAATAATCTGGAGATAATTTTGAAACGTTGCATGGAAACTAACCTTGTATTAAACTGGGAAAAATGCCATTTTATGGTTAAACAAGGGATAGTTCTAGGACACATTGTCTCTGCTAGGGGAATAGAGGTTGATAAAGCCAAGGTGGATATTGTGCGTTACTTACCCTCTCCCACTTCTGTGAGAGAGATTCGTTCTTTCCTTGGCCATGCAGGTTTTTATAGGAGGTTCATCAAGGACTTCTTCAAGATTTCGAGACCTTTATGCCAACTACTCCAGAAGGATGTGACGTTTCACTTTGACAAGGAGTGTCAAGAAGCTTTTGACAAGCTTAAGGAGTTGTTGACGTCTGCCCCAATCATGTTGCCTCCAGATTGGTCCTTACCCTTTGAGTTGATGTGTGATGCCTCTGACTACGCAGTTGGAGCTGTTTTGGGGCAAAGGAAGGACAAACGCCCTTATGCAATCTACTACGCCTCAAGGACTTTGAATGATGCACAGATGAACTACTCCACCACAAAGAAAGAGCTCCTTGCAGTTGTCTTTGCCCTTGAAAAGTTTCGTTCTTACTTACTTGGTACAAAAGTTATTATCTATACTGACCATGCAGCTTTGAAGTACTTGATGACCAAGAAGGAGGCGAAACCAAGGCTCATTAGATGGATACTACTCTTGCAAGAATTCGACGTGGAAATCAAGGACAAGAAGGGTAGTGAAAACGTGGTAGCTGACCACTTGAGTCGTTTAGTCCATGCAGAAGACCCTCTCCCTCTGGTGGAGACGTTTCCAGATGAGCAGCTTTTTGGACTTCAGGTAAGTGAACCATGGTATGCAGATATTGTGAATTACATTGTTTCTAAGCAAATTCCTGATACCATGTCACGTGCTCATAGAGATAGGCTTAAGAAAACTGTTAAGCAATATGTTTGGGATGAACCCTATTTATGGAAATATTGCTCTGATCAACTGATTAGGAGATGTGTGCCTGAACATGAACATAATGCCATACTTTCTTTTTGCCATTCTAAAGCATGTGGGGGTCACTTTGGGTCTAAGAAGACTGCATTTAAGGTGTTAGAGTCAGGGTTCTTTTGGCCAACGTTATTTAAGGATGCACATGCATATTGTTTAACTTGTGATAGATGCCAAAGAACCGGAAATCTAAGTTCTAGAGATCAAATGCCATTATCTAATATCATAACTGTTGAGATATTTGATGTCTGGGGTATAGATTTCATGGGACCCTTCCCTTCATCTTTCGGGTGTTTATATATCTTACTTGCTGTGGACTATGTTTCCAAATGGGTGGAAGCAAAGGCCACTCGAACTAATGACTCTAAGGTTGTTGCAGATTTTATCAAGTCTAACATCTTTAGCAGGTTTGGAATGCCTAGAGTCCTCATTAGTGATGGTGGTTCCCATTTTTGCAATCGGACGATTGAGGCCTTGTTGAAGAAATATGATGTCACACATAAGGTTTCTACACCTTATCACCCCCAAACAAGTGGGCAAGCTGAAGTCTCAAATCGTCAGATTAAGGGGATATTGGAGAAGACTGTGAACCCTAACAGGAAGGACTGGTCCTTGCGTTTAGAGGATGCTTTATGGGCCTACAGAACTGCATACAAGACTCCCATAGGTATGTCACCATATCGAATTGTTTATGGCAAACCTTGCCATTTACCTGTGGAGTTAGAGCACAAAGCTTGGTGGGCTGTGAAGCAGTTCAACATGGATATTGATGCAGCTGGGCTTCATAGGAAGTTGCAATTGCAAGAGTTAGAGGAGATTAGGAATGATGCCTTCGAAAGTGCTAAGATTTACAAGGACAAGACTAAGGCATTCCATGATAAAATGATTCGAAGGAAGACTTTTGTTGTGGGCCAAAAAGTTCTTCTCTTCCACTCTCGTCTCAAACTCTTCCCAGGCAAACTTCGTTCTCGTTGGATTGGACCTTTTGTTATCACTAATGTATTTTCCCATGGAGCTGTGCAGATAAAGAGTGAACAAACAGGTCACGAGTTCAAAGTGAATGGCCATCGCTTGAAGCCTTACTATGAGGCATTTGTGGAACACGAAGTCGAGGAAGTACCCCTCCAAAACGTTCCACCTCTTGAGGATTAAATGGAGGTACAAGTCTAGGCTGAAAGACTATAAACATTAAGCGCTGCTTGGGAGGCAACCCAATTCAGAAGTAGCTGTGGAGGAGCCTTCAACGCAGATTTGCTCTTTTTCCTCCCTACTTCTCTATTTTACGCCTTTTGTTTTTCTTTACACTTTAATTTCGTAAATTCCATCTCTATCTGCTTAAGTGTTTCATTGCATGCTTTTAATTGATTACATTGAGGACAATGCAATATTTAAGTGTGGGGGAAGGGATTTATATTTGAGTCTTTTATTTTTGATTCATATATTGAAAAATACAAAAAAAAAATCGAAAAATGTCATAAAAATACAAAAATTTCGTTGCTTTTATTTATTGAGTCATAGGATGCCTTTCAACTGTTTAGGATGATTCTATATCTCTGAAATCATGATTAAAAGAGGATCACGAAATTGAGATGACTTAAAATGGTATTCTTTGGTTAATTGAGATATATGAAAAATATATGCCTTGTAGTGGATATGGATTGCATGACTTTGGTACAGAATATGAGCATGTTAAGATGAGTTTTGATTTAATAAGCCAATGTGAGATATTTGAACCATGTCCCTTTTTCTTGGAGTGAATGAAAAAAATATATTCTTAATTTCTTGGCGATGTTTTGATGATCTCATTATTCTTTCATCTTGATTGACTGCTTGCCATAGATTAAGTTTAATGGACTAGAGAATGCTAGAATTCGCTCTTGTGCTTGTTGAGACGTGATATCAATACATGGCCCTGATTCTGGAATGGATAGAGGCAACCTAGGAATTACCACCATTGCCAAATAAACTTGTGTCCCCATTTGCACCCGTCGTGGGACCCCCCTAGATAAGCCCCTTTCAGCCTACATTACGCCTTTTCTTTCATCACCCTAAAAATCCTTAACCTGAACCTTAGCATAGTTACAACTTTACCCTTTGTTCTAAAAACTTAGTGGAGTTATCTTTTGAGACATACTACATGGGTTTGGCGTTAAGGATGAAAATTGAGAAGAGGTGAAAGTTCAAGTGTGGGGGTAGACTTGTCCATAAAGAAAAAAAAAATATATGTGAAAGCCGTGAAAAATGAAAAGAAAAGAAAAAATGTATACGGCTAAAAAGAAAGAAAAATGTATGTTTATGGATTTTAGTCCCCCATACTTAGTGATCTTGGAGTTTGCTTTGAATTGAAGGCCCACTGAAGAAAATTTGGCCTTTGTCCATTTCACTATAGTTCAAGGGAAGTTTACAATGAAGATTGGGCCCAACATGAAGACATTAGGCCCCTTTTATGTTACCTCTAGGGGAAGTGACGTTTTTGCAATGCTTTGGTGGATTACTTGAGGTCTCTATATTTACATGAGCTCTGCTAGGTTTTTAGGACACTTTGATAAATCCTTACCTTTCATTTCTTTAAACCTTGAGCCTTGGCCCCATTACAACCCTTGAGAAGATCTTCTTGATCCTTAAGATGGGACAGCCCTTAATGTGGAGATGAGTTACAAGAGTTGAACCTATGGCAGTCCATTCGTGCAGGCAGTTGATATCCTTCATGAGATCTTTTGAAAAAATTATATTCACAGAGTGCTTTTCGTTTCTTATATATGTGAGCTATTTGAATGCCTTAAAATATGTTCTCTCACATATACTTGAGTGATTATAAGCTTTTAAGCATTGCCATGATCTGAGAGAAGAAAGAGTGGATATACTTGTGAGATTTGAATCATACTTGTCTGAAGCATGCTGAGCTTAACCCCATCACCATTGTTACAACCAAGTCCTACTTATGTATGTGTGGATTATATGTTTTAATTAACTCTCGAATGCTTAAACATTAATTCTTGGTTGAGTGCTAATCTTGGTGTTGTGAAAGTAAGAGATTGCTGAGACAAAAAGTTGAAGGGCAATAGAGTCATTATTTATGTAGAGTCTTTAATTTTCGTTGAGTCTTAGTGTGTGTCTGTGTTGTGATTTTGCTAAGGGACTAGCAAAAGCTAAGTGTGGGGAATTTGATAGGAGCATTTTAATACGACGTTTTAACTGCATTTCTCTACATTTTTCTGCGCCATTTCCTTGAAAAATCCTTGTTTTGGAAAGTTTCCATTCTTTGATTGGGAAAGTTCCTATTTGTATAAAGTTTCTATTTTTGTAGTTTTCATTTCTCATTTCTGGCAAGTTTCCATTTTCAGTTTAGGAAATTTTCTATTTTTCATTTTTAGTAACTTTCTATTTTTCATTTTTAGTAAGTTTCTATTTTTCAAATTAGGTAAGTTTCTATTTTTCATACTAGTTTCTATTTTCAGGACCTCCGAGCTAAAAAGTGGAAATGAACTCATAAATGGAAAGAGGAGCTTGCGAACATCAAGGGGAACAAAAATGAAGGACATTGGACCACAGAAATGAGCAGAAATGAAGAAAAGAAGTTTTCCTAGTCCAACCAGGAAACCCTGCGAAATGGAGGAAGGCTTCCCTAGCAAGTTTCCAACGCAACCATGAAAACGAAATGGAAAAATAATGTGTTTTGCGTTGAAAAATGAGAAGGCTTGAAGATGAAGCAACGTGGCCCAAGAACTCTATGGATTTTCGGCAAAATGGATCATGGCCCATCAAGGCCCAAGGGATTAGGGTTTGTGACGCATGGAATAAACCCTAGGATGTTGTTGCCGTGAAATCCCAAGAGATAAACAAGGGAAAGTGGCGTGAGAATTAAGAAGAACCTAGAAGATTTCGGTTGAGATTTTCTAGGGCTATTTTTATGGGAAGAAATATACTTGGAGACTTACCCTAGAAGATTTTGCCGTGAAGAATGAAGAGAGAAACAAGGGAGGCAACGTAAACCCTAGCTTTGGACGGCAAAGAGATATTCTCTAGAGAGTTTTAAGGAAAGCCAAAGTGTGGAGATCAAGAAACGGCCAAAAAGGAGTCTAGATTCATCTAATATTTTCTCTAAAGATATTGTTGCCGAAATTGGTGAAGAAAATCAGAAAATATCTCTATATTTCGGTAATAATATATTCAGGGAATTAATATTGGAATTTTGTGATTGGTTGGAACACATCATAGGGCTTATGTGGCAAGCAAGCATTGGAGGAAAATTATGAAGAATTAACAAGTAATTGCCGTGAGACTTTTGAGGAGAGCATGGCTTGGAGACCAAGTTTGCCGTGCTCCTATATATACTCCCTTCTTCTCAACGTCAAAGGTTCCCATTCTTTACGTTAGACACTTGAGAAAAAAAAATCAGAAAACTCTCTCTAGCCTAGCCGTGCTCCTCTCCATCCTCTAGGGCAACCACGAAGTGCAAGCAAGGCCAAGGAAGAAGAAAACAAGCCGTGAACACCATCCATCCTCCACCTTGAAGATTGCTTTCGAAATTCAAGAGACCACATCATCACTTCATTCATCTCACCTTCATCACGGTGTAATCCGATTCTCCTTGTAACTTTGCTTTGTATTTTCGTTGGTTTTGCCCTAGTTGACACACATGTTTGAACAAGTGTTGATTTCTGAAATTTTATGATTAATTGTTAATTTTCAGATTCATATATTGCGATTTATGGTTGCTTTTGTGTGAGTGTTTGATTAAATTTGCATGATAGAAATCTTTTGTATGGTAATCTTGAATGGTTCGAAACATTTAGGGTTTTTATGTGAATGTTGCTACGAATTTGAGAACATGGATCAACTTTTTGGTTTTGTGTTCTTGAATCAATAAGTAGTAAAGGTTTTGTACAAAAACCGAATTTAATCAAAGAAGATTGCAATTAGGTGGACTTTTTCATACTAAGTTGCACATTTGAGTTGATAGCCTTTCTAGGTGCTTATTGCGTTAAACATGTATGATTGACTAGCTTTCTAGGGCTTGAATGCATGTTTGATAGGATTAGTCTATGTGCTTTCACTTAGATTAATTAGCATTGAAAGTAAAATATGGGGAATTGTTTGCTTTTAACGTTTCACATGATCAACTCCTCTTGCATGACTATGATGAACAATGATGAACTTGAATCAATTTTAATCATGAGTTTCGACTTTGATCCTTGTTCTCACATCCCATTGATGTTTTTTATGTTTTTGCATTTTAATTATTTAGTTAACTTAGTATTTATTTTCGGAAAAAGAAAACCAAAAACAAAATCCCCCCTTAATTTCGTAAATAGTGTTTATAGTTGTAAATAATTCTTGTGAATTTTATACTTTGTTTTAATTTTAATTGTTTAATTGTTTGATAATGACAGGTGTACCCTCAATCCCCGGAATAGAACGATCCCTATTTACTTTATACTACTAATGACATTTCAGGGTTAAATTATGCGCTTGCTTTTAGCGTATCATCAATCCATAAAGTGAACGCCTCAAAACTAATGAAGAGCGTGTTCCGTGGTCTAGAACTATTTGCATCGGGTATATTAAGTCCTTCAGGAACTTTTATGTATATCTCTGTATCGTGATCCTTATAGAGATAAGTTGTGACCACATTCATAAGCTGCATATTCAGTTTTTCGGAAACTACCAAATTGATAAGGTAGCAGAACGTTATGACGTCCTTTACGGGAGAATATGCCTCCTCGTAATCAATCACAGGGCGTTGAGAAAATTCTTGCGCCACTAGACGAGCCTTGTGTATCACAATCTCGTTTTTCTCATTACGCTTCCTTACAAATACCCATTTAAATCCTATAGGTTTAACATGGGGAGGTGTGGGAACTACAGGCCCAAACACCTTTCTCTTTGTCAAGGAATCTAATTCGACCTGGATTGCTTCTTTCCATTTTGGCCAGTCGTCTCTACGTTGACATTCATCAACGGAGCGAGGTTCGATGTCATTGCTATTTATAATTTTGGTAGCTACTGCGAATACAAATATATCATCGATGATAATCTCATTCCGATTTCAGATCTCACTTAAGCATGCATAATTTACCGAGATTTCTCTATTCTCGGGAGTGGGTTCAGACGTTGGAGTGTCCCCCAATGTCGTCTCTTCTAGGACGGACCCATAATCCGGAATTGTCTCGTGAGATGGATCAGTTGAGATCGCGATGTCTAGTGGATAGGTTTGTGCCAGTTTTACCCTCTTATGGGGATAAGAATCCTTCGAACCTAGTGGTCTACCTCGCTTCTGGGCAGGGACATGTGACTGGTTAGCCGCCATGGTCGTACCTCGTCCATCTGGGGCGACGTGTCCTACAGGGACATCTATCCTTGCAGGCACATTTGCAGCAGGTATATGTGATCTCGTCACTTTAGCTAGATCAGAGAAAGCGTCTGGCATATTGTATTCTATACTCTATAGATCTAGAATTGTCCGCACTTCAGTACTTTCGTGCGGTTCGGGGATCATGATGAAACATAGTGGGGACATTTCATGTTAGTTCACGCCGTTCATCAGGAACGGTGACGTTCTTATCTCCCCCTAACGGCGGGAAGACTGTCTCATCAAAGTGACAATCCGCAAATCTAGCGGTAAAGAGATCGCCTGTCAAGGGCTCTAAAGAGCACATAATGGATGTGTACAAACATGTACATTTACAAGCATAATTAGCTATAATGAGCTACGCTCATGGTACCGCCAGAGGTACTGATTCCCGCCAAAGGAGTAGCCTACGGATACACAGCCAGGAGGGCTACCGCCTGAGCCTCGGATCGCCCCCAGATCACCACCGACGCGCCGTGCTAAGATAGCATCAGAAGCTCCTGACGCTGGGAACTGAAGCATATCAGTCCCACATCGAAAACAAGGAAAAGATCAGTCTTATCCTCACCTATAAAAGGTTCTCTCCTCTCTCCTCAATAATTACGCATTTACTACTCATTTATTGTTATGCTGTCTATATGCATCGAATGACTTAGGCATCGGAGAAGTGAAGACCGCCCAACGCGGTCTCCCTCTGACGCCCTGTCTTTCATTTGACAGCTAGCGAAGATCACAGAGTCCACAGAGTAGCGGTCCGCCCACCGGACCCGCATTAAACCAAGATTCGGCTACCGCCGGACTTTGAGCATTAACAGGATGGGATTCATAATCGACATACACGCCCATCCTTTGTTGAGGACTCAATTTTGTACGTTGTGATGGCACAATTGGCACGCGGACTGCATACCCAAATGCGCGTAAGTGCGAAACATCAGGTTCGTACCCAGTCACCAACTGTAATGCGGAGTAAGGTTGGGTAGCAGTGGGCCTCAACGGGACCAACATAGCTGCATGCAAGATTGCATAGCCCCACGCAAAAACTAGAAGCTTGGTGCGCATTACCAAGATTCTATTTGCGAGACCATCTTGGGTGTGAACATAGGGAACTATATGTTCAACATCAATCCCAAGGGATATGCAATAATCATCGAAAGACTTCGATGTAAACTCTCTGGTATTATCAAGTCTTATAGACTTTATGAGATAATCCGAGTGGCGAACCCTCAATTTCTTGATCTGGGTGAGAGTTTAGCAAAAGCAGCGTTTTCTTGCGGACAATAGTGTAACATGTGATCACTTTGTCGATACATCAACCAAAACCATTAATATTTAACTGGTCCACATGGTGGTTGGATATGTCCACAAATTTCCCTTGCATTCTGTGCAGAAAATGTTCAGAAAAATTGTGGTGTATGTACTAGTCTTTGCATATGATGGTCTAGTATTAAATATTCTTAACGAGTATGGCATAGCGTGTCATTATATACAAGACCCTTATTCAGAAGGGGATGCACCTGCGATGAATTGAGGATACGGTGCATCATACTTTGACCTGGGTCTCCCAAACGGTCATGCCATAGCAAGTAGTTGCTTGAATTAGTTAGCTTCTAGCTAACAGATTCCAATTTCTCCAATGTACACTTCTGGCCACACACTTTGGAGGTTATGCAAAGATATTACACTCATTTTTCTCAGTGGTTTCAGTGTGATAACCGTTGGTTCAAATATCCTTAATACTCAATAACGTTCTTCTGAAATGTGGAGATTATAAGGCCTCATTAATGGTAGGTTCAGTACCATTGGACAACATATAGTGGGTTTTGCCATAACCCTCTATCAGGTTGGATTGGCCTGATACGGTTGTCACATAGGTATGAATAGACAATAAGTTTGAAAAATATCTCCGATCTGGGAGTATGGTGTGCTTAATAGCACTTTTAACCAGACAACAAACTTCCCCACAGATCATTTATTTAATTCAATGGATCACATGTATGAATAAGTTTATTGAATTAAATATATTCGAACATAACCACATTTCTATAATCCAAAATAATTGAAAACATAAATCACCAAAATCTGAAGATGTTTCATTCATTAAGATGAAATAGATATGGCACAAGGGGCCAATTATACCCATGTCTTCGAGTTCTAATCCTTGGTATGTTCAGTAACTGCCTGAAAATCCGTGATCTCTAGTGTGGAATCGATAGAAAATGACCCTTTAATAAAGTTGGTATTTCGAGTTCTGCGACCGGCGTAATACTCTTCTACTGCTTAGGCTATCGCACAACAGGTCCGGGACCAGCAGTCAATTCCTCCACATTGATAACAAAGATCATGCTGATTCTTGTGGCAGCGGGCCGGACCAGTGTTCCTTTCAACTCGGGCTTGATGAGTTATGGCATCATGGTTCCTACCACGTGGGCCTTGGCCACGGGGAGCCTGATTACATGGCCTCTTGGGCTTTGACCAAGTGGCAGACGGTCATATTGATACGCTAGTAGCAAGCGCATAATTTAACCCTAAAAATATCATAGTAGTATAAGCAAGTGGGGATCGTTCTATTCCGGGGATTGAGGGTACACCTGTCATTGTCAAACAATTAAACAATTAAAATTAAAACAAAGTATAATATTCACAAAGATATTCACAAGTATAGACATTATTTACGAAATTAGGGCGGATTTTGCTTTGATTTTCGAAAAATAAACTAAGTAAAGAAAACAATTAAAACACAAAAACATAAGTAAACAAATGGAATGAAAGAACAAAGATCAAAACCGAAACTATGATTAAAATTGGTTCAAACCCTAATATTGTTCATCTAAGTCATGAGAAAGGAGTTGATCATGTGAAACATTCGAAAGCAAATGATTTCCCATATTTTACTTTTCAATGCTAATTAACCTAAGCGAAAGCACCTAGATCAATCCTATTAAACATGTAATCAAGCCCTAGAAAGCTAGTCAATCATGACATGTTCAACGCATAAAACACATAGAAAGGCTATCAACTCAAGTGTACAACTTAGTTATGGAAAAGTCCACCTAATTGCAATTCTCTTTAATTAAATTCGATCTTTGTCCAAAACCTTTACTACTTTGATTCAAGTTTACACAAAACAAAAAGTTGATTTCATGTTCTTAAACCTAGCACCATTCATATCGAAACCCTAAGTGTTTGCAACCACATAAAATTAAAATACAAAAGTTATCTATAACGCAAATTTAATTAAACAAACCCACATAAGCAACTCTCGAATCACAATAATAGAATCTGAAAATTCTCAATTAATCATAAAAATTCCAGAAATTAATATTTGTTCAAACACATATGTCAACTAGAACAAAACCAACGAAATACAAACAAGGTTACAAAGAAAGAGGTTGAATTACACCGTGAGATGGAGATGGGGATGAAGGATAAAAAGTATGGAGTCTTGAATCTCGAAAGCAAGCTTCAAGGTGGAGAATGGAAGGTGATGCTCACGGCTTGGTTCTTCATCTTCTTCTTCCTTGCTTGAACTTCGTGGCTTGCTCTAGAGGATGGAAAAACTCACGGCTATGCTAAGGACTTTTCTGATTTTTTCTAAAGTGTAAATTATATGGGAGAGGACCCCTTAACGTTGAGAATGAAGGAGTATATATAGGGGACGCAAGTCTTGGTCTCCAAGCCGTGTAAACCACATGGAATTAATCTGAACATGCCACATAGTTTCCTCCAATGCGAGCTTGCCACTTAAGCCCTATGATGTGGTCCAACCAATCACAAAATTCCAAATTAATTCCCTAATATATGGTTGCCGAAATTCCTTGTAAATATTCTGATTTTTCTTTTTATTTCGGCCAAACTTCCTTTAGAGAATGTAGGAATGAACCTAGACACCTTTTTAGCTTTTCTTGGTCTCCACCTTTTTCTCTTTCCTTTTATTTCTCCCTTGAATCTCTCTTGGCGTCATCTTCGTAGGGTTTCTTTGATTTTCACGTTGATTCCCCTTTTTCTCTCTCCATTTACACGGCAATTTCCCAATTAAATTCTCCAAGAATATCTCCAAGACATATCCTTCCTTGTATGGCGTCAATCACCTTTATCTTGATTGATTTTGACGCCAACTTTCTCTCTTCCTCTTAGGTTTTCACGGCAACATGGCTTAGGTCTCCAAAAATATCTCACATGCATTACAAAACCCTAATTCCTTGGGCTTTTATCCATTTGCCGAAAATCCAAGTCATTCTTGAGAGTTCTTGGGCCTCCATGCGCCACCTTCATGCCATGTCATCATCAAATGTCTTCAAGAAGCTTCTCTCATGCCATGACACATCATTTTGCCGATTTCCTTTCTTGGTTGGCTCAAGAGTCTTGTTTTGGCAAGGTTTCCTCTTCTGAGTGGAGTTTCCTGGTTGAAACAGGAAAGCTTCTTTTCTTCATTTCTGCTCATTTCTGTGGTCCATTGTTCCTCATTTTTGCTCCCCTTAACGTGTGCAAGCTCCTCTTTCCATTTGTGAGTTCATTTCCACTTTTTAACTCCGAGGTCCTGAAAATAGAAACTATTAAGAAAAATAGAAACTTTCCTAAAATGAAAAATGGCAACTTTCCTAAACTGAAAATGGAAACTTTCTAAAAATGAAAAATAGAAACTACAAAATAGAAACTTTCTACAAATAGGAACTTTCCCAATCAAAGAATGGAAACTTTCCTAAACAGGGTTTTAATAAGGAAATAACGCAAGAAATGTAGGGAAAAGCAAGTAAAACGTCGCATTAAAATGCTCCTATCAGATTCCCCCACACTTAGCTTTTGCTAGTCCCTTAGCAAAATCACACTAAGACACACACTAAGACTCAACGAAAATTAAAGACTCTACATAAATAATGACTCTATTGCCCTTCAACTTTTTGTCTCAGCAATCTCTTACTTTCACGACACCAAGATTAGCACTCAACCAAGAATCAATGTTTACGCATTCAAGAGTTAATTAAAACATATAATCCGCACATACATAAGTAGGACTTGGTTGTAACAATGGTGATGGGGTTTAGCTCAGCATGCTTCAGACAAGTATGATTCAAAACTCACAAAGTATATCCACTCTTTCTTCTCTCAGATCATGGCAATGCTTAAAAGCTTATTCACTCAAGTATATGTGAGAGAACGTATTTTAAGGCAATCAAATAGCTCACATATATAAGAAACGAAAAGCACTTTGTGAATATTTTTTTCAAAAGATCTCATGAAGGATATCAACTACTTGCACGAATGGACTGCCATAGGTTCAACTCTTGTAACTCATCTCCACATCAAGGGCTGTCCCATCTTAAGGATCAAGAAGGTCTTCTCAAAGGTTGTAATGGGGCCAAGGCTCAAGGTTTAAAGAAATGAAAGGTAAGGATTTATCAAAGTGTCCTAAAAACCTAGCAGAGCACATGTAAATGTACAGACCTCAAGAAATCCACCAAGGCATTGTAAAAACGTCACTTTTCCCTAGAGGTAACATAAAAGGGCCTAATGTCTTCATGTTGGGCCCAATCTTCATTGTAAACTTCCCTTTAACTCTAGTGAAATGGACAAAGGCCAAATTTTCTTCAGTGGGCCTTCAATTCAAAGCAAACTCCAAAATCACTAAGTATGGGGGACTAAAATCCATAAACATTTCTTTCTTATCTTTTCTAGCCGTACACAATTTTTTCTTTTCTTTTCATTTTTCTTACGGCTTTCACATATTTTTTTCTTTATGGACAAGTCTACCCCCACACTTGAACTTTCACCTCTTCTCAATCTTCATCCTTAACGCCAAACCCATGTAGTATGTCTCAAAAGATAGCTCCACTAAGTTCTTAGAACAAAGGGTAGGGTTGTAACTATACTAAGCTTCATGGTTAAGGATTTTAAGGGTGATGAACGAAAAGGCTTAATGTAGGCTCAAAGGGCTTATCCAGGGGGGTCCCACGACGGGCACAAATGGGGACACAAGTTCATATGGCAATGGTGGTAATTCCTAGGGTGCCTCTATCCCTTCCAGAATCAGGGCCATGTATTGATATACGTCTCAATAAGCACAAGAGCGAATTCTAGCATTCTCTAGTCCATTAAACTTAATCTATGGCAAGCAGTCAATCAAGATGAAAGAATAATGAGATCAACAAAACATCGCCAAGAAATTAAGAATATATTTTTCATTTTCACTCCAAGAAAAAGGGACATGGCTCAAATTTCTCACATGGCTTTATGAATCAAAACTCATCTTAACATGCTCATATTCTGTACCAAAGTCACGAGATCCATATCCACTACACATGCATGCATTTTTCATATATCTCAATTAACCAAAGAATACCATGTTAAAATCATCTCAATATTGTGATCCTCTTTTAGCCATAATTTCAGAGATATATAATCATCCTAGACAGTTGAAGGGGCATCCTATGACTCAAAACAAAAACAAAAGCAACGAAAATTTTTTATTTTCTGACATTTTTCGATTTTTTTGTATTTTTCAATATATGACTCAAAAATAAAAAACTCAAATATAAATCCCTTCCCCCACACTTAAATATTGCATTGTCCTCAATGTAATCAATCATAAGCATGCAATGAAACACTTAAGCATAGAGAGATGGAATTTTTGATAGGAGCATTTTAATGCTACGTTTTAACTGCTATTTCCCTACATTTCCTGCGTTATTTCCTTAATAAAACTCTGTTTAGGAAAGTTTCCATTCTTTGATTGGGAAAGTTCCTAATTGTAGAAAGTTTCCGTTTTGTAGTTTCTATTTTCCATTTTTAGAAAGTTTCCATTTTAGTTTAGGAAAGTTTCCATTTCTTATTTTAGAAAGCTTCTATTTTCAGGTCTTTGGAATAAATAAGCTGAATTGAGTTCATAAATGGAAAGAGAAGCTTCATGAAGATGACATGGCAAGGAAATGACGTGGAAAATCAGAAAATATAATGCGAAGAGGAAATCAAGGAAGAGTTTTTAAAAAGGAAAATATATTTTCCTTGGGGATTAAATTTGCCGTGTAATACTTAAGGAAAAACAAGGTGACAACATGGGAATCAAAGATGATTGATTGAGGATTTCAAGGAGAGATTTTCTTGGGAGACTTTTATGGGAAGGAAATATTGTTGGAGGAATAATTTGGTGTGATTGCCAACGTGAAAATCAGAAATAATCAAGGAGATGACGCCAAGAGAGATTCAAGGGAGAAATAAAAGGAAAGAGAAAAAGGTGGAGACCAAGAAAAGCTGAAAACGTGTCTAGGTGCATCCCTAAATTCCCTAAAGGAATATTAGCCGAAATTCATGAAGAAAATCAGAATAATTCCAAGGAAATTCGGCAATTAAATATTAGGGAGGTATTTTAGAGAATTTTGATTGGTTGGAACACATCACACGGATTACTTGGCATTCTATGATTGGTTGGACTACATCACAAAGCTTACTTGGCGAATTCTCATTGGTGGAAGCTATGTGGAAATTTCTGATTGCTTTGTGAACCCTAGCCGTGCTCCTATATATACCCACCTCTTTGACGTTGAAAGGGGTTCCACATCCCTTAGAAAAATTCAGAAAAATTATATTGTTGCCGTGAGCTTCTTCCATTTTCTCTCCATCCTCTAAAGCAAGCCACGGAGTTCAAGCAAGGCCGAAGGGAGAAGAAGGAGCCGTGACTATTCCTCCACCATCCACCATTGAAGACTTGCTTTCAAGCTTCAAGGATCACAACGAAAATCATTCATCCTCATCTTCCATCCACGGTGTAATTCGACCTCTACTTTGTAACCTTTGTTTGAATTTCGTTGGTTTGTTTTAGTTGACATTCATGATTGAACAAAGTTATTAATTTCTGGAATTTTATATGATTGAATGAAATTTTCAGATTCATATTATTGTTCTTCGAGAGTTGCTTATGTGGGTTTGTTTAATTAAATTTGCGTTATAGATAACTTTTGTATTTTAATCTTATGTGGTTGCAAACACTTAGGGTTTCGATATAATTGGTGCTAGGTTTAAGAACATGAAATCGACTTTTCGTTTTGTGTAAACTTGAATCAAAGTAGTAAAGGTTTTGTACAAAGATCGAATTTAATTAACGAGGATTGCAATTAGGTGGACTTTTCCATACTAAGTTGTACACTTGAGTTGATAGCCTTTCTCTATGTGTAATGCGTTAAACATGACATGATTGACTAGCTTTCTAGGGTTTGATTGCATGTTTGATAGGATTAATCTAGGTGCTTTCGCTTAGGTTAATTAGCATTGAAAAGTAAAAAATGGGAATTCATTTGCTTTCGAATGTTTCACATGATCAACTCCTTTCTCATGACTTAGATGAACAATATTAGGGTTTGAATCAATTTTAATCATAAGTTTCGGTTTTGATCTTTGTTCTCTCATTCCATTCTTATTTTTATGTTTTTGCATTTTAATTGTTTTGTTAACCTAGTTTTATTTTAGAAAAACCAAAAACAAAATCCCCCCTTTTCGTGTAAAATGTTTATAGTTGTGAATATATTTGTGAATATTATACTTTGTTTTAATTTTAATTGTTTAATTGTTTGACAATGACAGGTGTACCCTCAATCCCCGGAATAGAACGATCCCTATTTGCTTATACTACTAACGATCTTTTCAGGGTTAAATTGCGCGCTTGCAAAAAGCGTATCAATTTTTGGCGCCGTTGCCGGGGATTGAAAAATCATTTGTCATATTGTGAATATATGTTGTTTTGTTTATATTGTGATCGTAAAAAAAAAAAAAAAAAAAAAAAATTTACTTGTTAATTGTTTGTAATTCTCGAAATTAGTTAATTAATTACTTAGGTTGTTTTTTATATTGTTGAACACGAGTTTAATTGTGAGTTGTAAATTAAAGATGGAATAGGTGAAGTCGTGTTTATTAATATTGGCCTAAACCCCTTATTGGTACCTAATTCAGGTCCCTTAAGGTTGAGGGCGGCCTTTATTAACATTCATTGAACTGTCTTCACACTTAGGACCTTTTACATCCTAGTAAGAATATCCTATGTGAGATGGTGTCTAGGAAGGGGACAACGTTCATAACGGGTTCTGGATCCAGAAGTGCTTACAAATGGGCGTAAACCTCAATGAGGGAGTAGCCTATGCCAAAATGGATCCTACCTCTTGTGTTCGCCCTCCCCTACCTGGCCATCTTAGTAAGGTTGCCCAACGGATGTAGGAGGGACTTTGTGTCTAGGCGACTATACTTGGGCCGCACGTCCACTTGATTTACCGCTTGGAATTAGATTTGATATCAATAATATTTATGACAAAAGAAAATGTAACAAAATGTTGTGATGCACTAAGGTAAAAAAAAAAACATTTGTGTAAATATTTTTCATGTTTTTTTTTTACTCACTTGTGTACCTAACTTGTGTCTTGTGTACAATGTACTTGTTAATTGTTTGTAGTTTGTAATTCATAGTTAAACTTGTTTGTATATTTTGTATTTCTTAGTTAATTATAGTCACTAACTTTATTTAATGGAGGTACCGTCTGGCTGAAAGACGTTAAATTCAAGCGCTGCTTGGGAGGCAACCCAATTCAGAAGTAGCTGTGAATGAGTCTACCTACACAGATTTGCTTTCTCTTTCCCTATTTCTTTTTATTTTTCAATTTTTTCTCTTTTGTTTTTATTTTAGGATTTGTTTTCATAAATGCCTTCTATCTATGCTTACTTGTTTCATTGCATGCTTATGATTGATTACATTGAGGACAATGCAATATTTAAGTGTGGGGGAAGGGATTTATACTTTTATCTTGAGTCATATATATTGAAAAATACAAAAAAATTGAAAAATGTCAAAAATTAAAAAATTTCGTTGCTTTTGTTTTTGTTTTGAGTCTTAGGATGCCCCTTCAACTGTCTAGGATGATTCTATATCTCTGAAATTATGGCTAAAAGAGGATCACAATGTTGAGATGATTTTAACATGGTATTCTTTGGTTAATTGAGATATATGAAAAATGTATGCATGTGTAGTGGATATGGATTTCGTGACCTTGGTACAGAATATGAGCATGTTAGGATGAGTTGTGATTCATAAAGCCCATGTGAGATAATTGAGCCCATGTTCCTTTTTCTTGGAGTGAAAAAAAATATATATTCTTAATTTCTTGGCGATGTTTTGATGATCTCATTATTCTTTCATCTTGATTGATTGCTTGCCATAGATTAAGTTTAATGGACTAGAGAATGCTAGAATTCGCTCTTGTGCTTGTTGAGACATTTTATCAATACATGGCCCTGATTCTGGAAAGGATAGAGGCACCCTAGGAATTACCACCATTGCCAAATGAGCTTGTGTCCCCATTTGTGCCCGTCGTGGGACTCCCTTAGATAAGCCCCTTTGAGCCTACTCATTCATCACCCTTAAAATCCTTAACCATGAAGCTTAGTATAGTTACAACCCTACCCTTTGTTCTAAGAACTTAGTGGAGCTATCTTTTGAGACATACTACATGGGTTTGGTGCTAAGGATGAAGATTGAGAAGAGGTGAAAGTTCAAGTGTGGGGGTAGACTTGTCCATGAAAAGAAAGATTATGTGATAGCCGTGAAAAATGAAAAAAAAAAGAAAATGAAAAGAATGTGTATGGCTAGAAAAAAAATATATGTCCATGGATTTTAGTTCCCCATACTTAGTGATTTTGGAGTTTGCTTTGAATTGAAGGCCCACTATTGAAAAATTTGGTCTTTGTCCATTTCACTATAGTTCAAATGAAGTTTAGAATGAAGATTGGGCCCAACATGAAGACATTAGGCCCTTTGATGTTACCTCTATGGGATTATGACGTTTTTGCAATGCCTTGGTGGATTTCTAGAAGTCTCTATATCTACATGAGCTCTGCTAGGTTTTTAGGACACTTTGTTAAATTCCTTACCTTTCGTTTCTTAAAACCTTGAGCCTTGGCCCCATTACAACCTTTGAGAGGACCTTCTTGATCCTTAAGATGGGACAGCCTTTGATGTGGAGATGAGTCACAAGAGTTGAACCTATGGCAGTCCATTCGTGCAAGTAGTTGATATCCTTCATGAGATCTTTAAAAGAAAAATTATATGTGCTTTCGTTTCTTCATACGTGATTTATTTGTTTATCTTTCACATATACTTGAGTGATATAAGCTTTTAAGCATTGCCATGATCTGAGAGAAGAAAGAGTGGATATACCTTGTGAGGATATGAATCATACTTGTCTGAAGCATGCTAAGCCCAACCCATCACCATTGTTACAACCAAGTCCTACTTGTGTATGTGTGGATTACATATTTTAATTAACTCTCGAATGCTTAACATTGATTCCTGGTTGAGTGCTAATCTTGGTGTTGTGAAAGTAAGAGATTGCTGAGACAAAAAGTTGAAGGGAAATAGAGTCATTGTTTGTGTAGAGTCTTTAAATTTTCGTTGAGTCTTAGTTGAGTCTTTGTGTGATTTTGCTAAGGGACTAGCAAAAGCTAAGTGTGGGGGAATTTGATAGGAGCATTTTAATGCTACGTTTTAACTGCTATTTCCCTACATTTCCTGCGTTATTTCCTTAATAAAACTCTGTTTAGGAAAGTTTCCATTCTTTGATTGGGAAAGTTCCTAATTGTAGAAAGTTTCCGTTTTGTAGTTTCTATTTTCCATTTTTAGAAAGTTTCCATTTTAGTTTAGGAAAGTTTCCATTTCTTATTTTAGAAAGCTTCTATTTTCAGGTCTTTGGAATAAATAAGCTGAATTGAGTTCATAAATGGAAAGAGAAGCTTCATGAAGATGACATGGCAAGGAAATGACGTGGAAAATCAGAAAATATAATGCGAAGAGGAAATCAAGGAAGAGTTTTTAAAAAGGAAAATATATTTTCCTTGGGGATTAAATTTGCCGTGTAATACTTAAGGAAAAACAAGGTGACAACATGGGAATCAAAGATGATTGATTGAGGATTTCAAGGAGAGATTTTCTTGGGAGACTTTTATGGGAAGGAAATATTGTTGGAGGAATAATTTGGTGTGATTGCCAACGTGAAAATCAGAAATAATCAAGGAGATGACGCCAAGAGAGATTCAAGGGAGAAATAAAAGGAAAGAGAAAAAGGTGGAGACCAAGAAAAGCTGAAAACGTGTCTAGGTGCATCCCTAAATTCCCTAAAGGAATATTAGCCGAAATTCATGAAGAAAATCAGAATAATTCCAAGGAAATTCGGCAATTAAATATTAGGGAGGTATTTTAGAGAATTTTGATTGGTTGGAACACATCACACGGATTACTTGGCATTCTATGATTGGTTGGACTACATCACAAAGCTTACTTGGCGAATTCTCATTGGTGGAAGCTATGTGGAAATTTCTGATTGCTTTGTGAACCCTAGCCGTGCTCCTATATATACCCACCTCTTTGACGTTGAAAGGGGTTCCACATCCCTTAGAAAAATTCAGAAAAATTATATTGTTGCCGTGAGCTTCTTCCATTTTCTCTCCATCCTCTAAAGCAAGCCACGGAGTTCAAGCAAGGCCGAAGGGAGAAGAAGGAGCCGTGACTATTCCTCCACCATCCACCATTGAAGACTTGCTTTCAAGCTTCAAGGATCACAACGAAAATCATTCATCCTCATCTTCCATCCACGGTGTAATTCGACCTCTACTTTGTAACCTTTGTTTGAATTTCGTTGGTTTGTTTTAGTTGACATTCATGATTGAACAAAGTTATTAATTTCTGGAATTTTATATGATTGAATGAAATTTTCAGATTCATATTATTGTTCTTCGAGAGTTGCTTATGTGGGTTTGTTTAATTAAATTTGCGTTATAGATAACTTTTGTATTTTAATCTTATGTGGTTGCAAACACTTAGGGTTTCGATATAATTGGTGCTAGGTTTAAGAACATGAAATCGACTTTTCGTTTTGTGTAAACTTGAATCAAAGTAGTAAAGGTTTTGTACAAAGATCGAATTTAATTAACGAGGATTGCAATTAGGTGGACTTTTCCATACTAAGTTGTACACTTGAGTTGATAGCCTTTCTCTATGTGTAATGCGTTAAACATGACATGATTGACTAGCTTTCTAGGGTTTGATTGCATGTTTGATAGGATTAATCTAGGTGCTTTCGCTTAGGTTAATTAGCATTGAAAAGTAAAAAATGGGAATTCATTTGCTTTCGAATGTTTCACATGATCAACTCCTTTCTCATGACTTAGATGAACAATATTAGGGTTTGAATCAATTTTAATCATAAGTTTCGGTTTTGATCTTTGTTCTCTCATTCCATTCTTATTTTTATGTTTTTGCATTTTAATTGTTTTGTTAACCTAGTTTTATTTTAGAAAAACCAAAAACAAAATCCCCCCTTTTCGTGTAAAATGTTTATAGTTGTGAATATATTTGTGAATATTATACTTTGTTTTAATTTTAATTGTTTAATTGTTTGACAATGACAGGTGTACCCTCAATCCCCGGAATAGAACGATCCCTATTTGCTTATACTACTAACGATCTTTTCAGGGTTAAATTGCGCGCTTGCAAAAAGCGTATCAATTTACGAAAATAAAGTTCAAAGAAAAACAATTAAACAAAAGGAAAAATAAAAGATAAAGAGAGAGAAAGCAAATCTGTTTGTATTGGGTCGCCTCCCAAGTAGCGCTTGAGTTTAACGTCTCCTAGCCTAGACGTGGTTTCCTCTCGTCCTCAGTTGGGTGGGCCTTCAAAGCCTCCTTTTGGGTTTGGAATTGTGCTGCTCGGAAGCCTACCAGTTTCATGAAACTTGGTCATGAAGTCCACCACTTGTCCCATTTGCTTTTTGAGGTCAGCAATGTCCTTGGTGTGGTTCTGTTGTCCTTGTATCAAAGTCTGTGTGGCACTAGTCAATGCCTGAGTGGAATTAGTCAATGCCTCTATCGTTTTATCATAGTGAGAATTTGAATTCCCTTGGTTCTATTGAGGAGGCATGTAAGGTCTTTGATAGGAAGGTCCTTGAGGACGTTGGAAACTGCCACCAAGAGGGTTCTGAACATTTTCATTGTTGGTCCACTTGAAGTTGGGGTGGTCCCTCCATCCAGGGTTATAGGTATTCGAATATGGATCATACCTTGGTGATAGGAGCATTTTAATGCGACGTTTTAACTGCATTTCCTTACATTTCTTGCGTTATTTCCTTAGTAAAACTCTGTTTAGGAAAGTTTCCATTCTTTGATTGGGAAAGTTCCTATTTGTAGAAAGTTTCCATTTTTCTTAGTTTCTATTTTCTATTTTTAGAAAGTTTCTATTTTTTGTAGTTTTCATTTCTCATTTCTGGCAAATTTCTATTTTCCATTTTTAGTAAGTTTCTATTTTTCAAATTAGGTAAGTTTCTATTTTTCATACTAGTTTCTATTTTCAGGACCTCCGAGCTAAAAAGTGGAAATGAACGCACAAATGGAAAGAGGAGCTTGCGAACATCAAGACGAACGAATATGAGAGAAAACGGTCCACACATTTGAGCAGAAATGAAGAAACAAGCTTTCCTAGTGCAACCAGGAAACCCTGCGAAATGGAAGAGAGCTTACCAATGAAGTTTCCAACGCAACTATGAAAAGAAATGAAAGAAATGAAGTGTTTTGCGTTGGAAAATAAGAAGGCTTGAAGATGAAGCAACAAAGCCCAAGAACTCTATGGATTGATTTGAATTTCGGCAAAATGGATCAAGGCCCATGGAATTAGGGTTTATGACGCATGAATAAACCCTAGGGGAGTTTTGCCGTCCAAAATGAAGAGAGAAACAAGGAAGTGGCGTCCAAAAATCAGAAATTAAAAGGAGATTTTCTAGGGAGATTTTCTAGGGCTATTTTTATGGAAATACATCAAGAGATAAACCCTAGAATATCTTTTGCCGTCCAAGCCAAGAGGAAAAGAAGGAATGAGCCGTGAATTAAAGAAGAAACCCTAGAGATTTCGGCAAGATGTCATCCTCTAGAGAGTTTTAAGGAAAGAAAGTATGTGTGGAGACCAAGAAAAGCTCAAAAGAAGTCTAGATACATTCCTACATTCCCTAAAGAGTTTTGGCCGAATTTAAAAGCAGAAAATCAGAAATTATCTCAAGGATTTCGGCCAAGATTATTTAGAGAATTAAAGGAGAATTTTGTGATTGGTTGGAACACCTCATAGGGCTTACTTGGCAAGATTCTATTGGAGGAAATTATGTGAAGTTAGCACATTGTTGCCGTGAGGATTCTTAGGGTTTGCACGGTTTGGAGACCTAGGGGCCGTTCCCTATATATTCTCCCCTCTTCTCAACGCAAAAGGGTCCTCACTCCATACAAGTTACAACTTAGAAAAAATCAGAAAATCTTCTTAGCCTAGCCGTGCTCCTCTCCATCCTCTAGGGCAACCACGAAGTGCAAGCAAGGCCAAGGAAGAAGAAGACAAGCCGTGAACACCTCCACCCTCCACCTTGAAGATTGCTTTCGAAATTCAAGAGACCACATCATCACTTCATTCATCTCACCTTCATCACGGTGTAATCCGATTCTCCTTGTAACTTTGTTTGTATTTTCGTTGGTTTTGCCTTAGTTGACACATATGTTTGAACAAGTTTTGGTTTCTGAAATTTTATGATTAATTGTTAATTTTCAGATTCATATATTGCGATTTATGGTTGCTTTTGTGTGAGTGTTTGATTAAATTTGCATGATAGAAATCTTTTGTATGATAATCTTGAATGGTTCGAAACATTTAGGGTTTTTATGTGAATGTTGCTACGAATTTGAGAACATGAATCAACTTTTTGGTTTTGTGTTCTTGAATCAATAAGTAGTAAAGGTTTTGTACAAAAACCGAGTTTAATCAAAGAAGATTGCAATTAGGTGGACTTTTTCATACTAAGTTGCACATTTGAGTTGATAGCCTTTCTAGGTGCTTATTGCGTTAAACATGTATGATTGACTAGCTTTCTAGGGCTTGAATGCATGTTTGATAGGATTAGTCTATGTGCTTTCACTTAGGTTAATTAGCATTGAAAAGTAAAATATGGGAAATTGTTTGCTTTCTAACGTTTCACATTGTCACGCCCCGAATTTTGAATAATAAATTCAAATCCGAAACATGAATAATTACAATTACAAAATCCAAATCTCGAAACTTCGAGTTCATTATTACAATTCACTCTCACAAGCAATATTGTAAAGCTCAAATGAGCATAACACACCTCACAACGTACAATTGCTGTAAAACTCTAACAATTGCTCTAACCGCACGATCACCGTCCTGGTTCTCCTGTCCTGTAGGATTACCCGCTACATAATTTGAATAGTGTACCGGGAGTTGCAACAACACAAAACCCGGTAAGCTTTTTACAGCCAGTATGAGTAAACAAGAAGAACTGTTGATTTAATAAAATACATTTCCTTTAACTCAAGTATAGAAATGTAGAAACATCACAATTACAATGATCACCACAAAACCACTTCACTTTCTCACTCTCATATATATATAAATATATATATATATAAATATTATACACTTATGAGTCACTCCCCGTTACCCTCATAAGGTCACTCAACATTTGGCAGACAGACTAGAGCTCTAACTGATCGTTTCCACCTACCCGGCGCGAGGGCGTGGTTCACGATTTAATGCTATTAGTTTCCACCTACCCGGTACAAGAGCGTGGTTCACTAATAGATGCCATGGTCACCCCCGTGACCTATTGATCTCCACAGATCAATATATCTCAACAAATCAACAATTTATTGTTTCTCAACAATAAATTTAATACCTCTCACAATATTGTTGCTTTTCAACAATAAACTCAACACAACCATAACAGTACATAATATCTCACAATTTCAACAATACATATTATTTCACATAAATAATATATATATAGATAGACATTCACACAGGAATGCCCATTAATACCAACTATAGCTCACACAATGACGACAAAAAATAAATTAATTAAAAGTACTCGGTTCGTAATATGAACCACGTGAGGTTTACTCACCTCGATAATCCCGCTGCGTCTTCAATTCCGCTCAAAATACGATCCACAATCGTCCACTAACTCAAACCGTCAATCACCTAGTCAGATACGATCTTAACTTAGCAATCATTCATAAACCACACATATACGGAAATCCAACGGTCGGATTCTAATTTAATGATGATCCAACGGCCAGATCGAATTTATATGATGATCCAACGGTCGGATCCTCACGGATCGCCCTTAGGATCATCCTCCAAAATTATCACGAAGATCCAACGGTCAGATCTTCTTGAATCACTCTAACAAACATCTCCTCAAAATTATACGAAAATCCGACGGTTAGATTCTCACGAATCGCCTTCCGAATCACTATTTCACAATTATACGAAGATCCAACGGTCGGATCTTCGCCCATGACCACACAAAGCCACTGGGACAGTCATAAGATCAACATAACAAAACTACAAGTCCATCGGACGGTCTGATCTTCACAGATCACAAATCGAACGATCGAAATCGATCGAAACTTAAAAATTCATAACTTAATCATACGATATCCAAAAATTATGAATTATATATGCAAACGATCGTATCGACACGTAGAACACAAAAATGGACAGAAACTGTCCTTGGGGTGGCCGGAGGTCGCCGGAAACCACCATCACAGTGGCGGCACCGCCACCCATCCAAAGTCAAAATTAGACAAAACTCCCAACACGAAAGTTCTTCATCTTAACTCGAATTGAAACTTTCATAACTACACCAAAGTCAGATTATAAGCCAAAAAGTAGAATTTTACCTTATAAGGTTTGAAACCCGAAGAACCCTAGTTTTGAATTCGTTCCAATTCGATCTCCACAGATGAAATCGATGCAATCCACCTTAGGGGAAATGATCTACATCCTCAGAAGTGCAGAATCCTCTCAAGAATCACGGCAAAAGGTGGCCGGAGGAGGGAGAACGACGGTGGGGAAAGGAGGTGATTTCCAGCTCGACTGCACCGTGTTCTTCGACTTGTAGCGGCTACCACGTTGGTTATTTCCCCTCGATGTCTTCTACAAAGTTGTAATATAGCTCAGGCCCAGAAAAATCCCTTTTGGAATCGACTCGATTCGAGGTTGGATGAGAGAGACATCGGCCGGTGAAGGAAGAGCAGCATCGGGCGAATTCCAGCTCGAGCTGTGCAGCTTCTCGGCCTCCTAGCACCTTCCATGGTTCTTTTCTCACTTTGATGTCTTCTAGGAAGTTTTAACTGACTTCAAGGCGAATGAAAATACTTTTGGAATCAAGTCGATCGGAGGTCTGTGGAGGGAGATATGGCCGGTGGAAGAGAGAGGAACAAATCTGGGCTCGGGAGAGAATTGGGGAGAAAATATAGGTTTCTGAAATTTCTGTCCTCCAATGCAATTTCCGGAACTTTTTTTTGTATTTATAGAATTTTCCCGATTTTCAATCGCTTATAACTTTCTCATACGAACTCCGATTTTCGCATTCCATATGTCCACGAACTCGTATCGACGCGCTCTACAACTTTCATGAATGAAGTTTTCCCAAATTCCCAATGTATAAAAAGTCACTTTTTGAGACCTCCTAAATAACGTTCGTTTTCGAAAATTAATCGTTCGAACTAATTCCATAACTTCTCCAAGCCTCGTACTCGCTCCCACTATCGTGAAATCATTTCTAAAAATCCACGGAAATTAATTTGGATTTTTCGGGGTATTACACACATGATCAACTCCTCTTGCATGACTATGATGAACAATGATGAACTTGAATTAATTTTAATCATGAGTTTCGACTTTGATCTTTGTTCTTGCATTCCATTTGTATTTTTATGTTTTTGCATTTTAATTGTTTTGTTAACTTAGTTTTATTTTCGAAAAACCAAAATCAAAAATACCCCCCTTTTTCGTAAATAGTGTACATGTGTGAATAATATACTTTGTTTTAATTTTAATTGTTTAAATTGTTTGACAATGACAGGTGTACCCTCAATCCCCGGAATAGAACGATCCCTATTTACTTTATACTACTAATGACACTTCAGGGTTAAATTATGCGCTTGCTTTGAGCGTATCAATTTTTGGCGCCGTTGCCGGGGATTGAAAAATCATTTGTTATATTGTTAAATGTTTTGTTTATATTGTGACCGAAAAAAAAAAATATTTTACTTGTTAATTATTTTGTAATTATCGAAATTTACTTAGTTTAATTACTTAGGTTGTTATTTGTATTATTGAACACGAGTTTAATTGTGGGTTGTAAATTAAAGAAGGAATAGATGAAGTCGTGTTTATTAATATTGGCCTAAACCCCTTATTGGTACCTAGTTCAGGTCCCTTAAGGTTGAGGGCGACCTCTATTAACATTCATTGAACTGTCTAACACACTTAGGACCTTTTACATCCTAGTAAGAATATCCTATGTGAGATGGTGTCTAGGAAGGGGACAACGTTCATGACGGGTTCTGGATTCAGAAGTGCTTACAAATGGGCGTAAACCTAAATGAGGGAGTAGCCTATGCCAAAATGGATCCTACCTCTTGTGTTCGCCCTCCCCTACCTGGCCATTTCAGTAAGGTTGCCCAACGGATGTAGGAGGGACTTTGTGTCTAGACGATTATACTTGGGCCACATGTCCACTTGATTTACCGCTTGGAATTAAATTTGATATCAATAGTATTGATAACAAAAGAAAATGTAAAGAAAATGTTGTGACACTTAAGGTATATTGGATTAAACATAATCTTGGAAGGGTAGCTATTTCAGTCCCATTGCACAACAAGATTCCCTGTTCCCGTACCTAAGTGTTGAAAGTAATTGTAAATAAATATAAAAAAAAAAAAAAAAAAAATCGTAAAAAAAAAAAAAAAAACAAAAAAAAAAGAAGAAAAAAAAAAAAAATTGTGAATAGTGACGTTTTGTTTATGTGTTTTGTGTGAAAGTTTTGTGTCTAATTATACTTGTAAAGAATTAGAATCAAAGAAAATAAAAATTGGAGTTATGAATTTTGTTAAATACTTAATTGTTGCGAGTGTGTAAAATCGTCTGAGTAGACAAGGGCTCTTTTGTTAATATTGGCCTTAACCCTTCATTCGTACCTTTCTAAGGTCATATGAGGTTGAGGGCGGCCTTCATTAGCACTTGGAGGATAGTTTAACACATGAGTAATTTCCCAGCTGAGTAAGGGGCATTACAGATGGTGTCTTAGGTTGAGACCCTGGGTGATGGGTTCAATTGGATCTCAGAGATACTATAGACTGTGCGTAAACCACAATGTGGAAGTAGCCAATAGGGGCGTAAACCTCAATGAGGAAGTAGCCTCCGTAGTATCACCAAAATGAGTCCTCCCTCTCACTTACCTCTTAATCTGGCTATCTGGCCTTCTGAAACAAAGGAAAGTGACTTATGTCTAAGCGACTATCCCTATATCGTAGCTCACCAATAGTAGTGGTTTCTATTGGGCTCGACTTACAATTCGGAATCAATTGAGTTATTAACTTTGTTTATAGCGTTTCCATGTAAAAATAAAATACTTGTACATACCCTTCACATGTAAATTGGTTTGTTTTCTTACTTCTCTTACTTGTACAAAATTTGTAAGTTTCTTTTGTTGCTTGTGAATAGTGACGTTTTTGTATAAAGATTAACTTGTATTTCTTGTCTTTTGTAAGTTACTAACTTTTGTACATCTCAATGTTGTTCAGAATCTCCATGTATGTCCGAGCCTTCTAAACTTCCTAGCAAGAAAGAGATTGAAGAAAGGCTTGCTCGTTTGAAAAATCCTCCTACACTTGAGTACAGAAGACCATCTTCCTTGACATTCAAAGAGTACACAATTAACGAGCAAGGGAAGAGGGTCTATTCTTCTGAGGAATCTACTCCACCTACTCCTACTCCATCTCCTCCTTCACGCTCACCTTCACCTGTAGTTTCATCCAACTCTACTCCACCACCTTCACCACCACCTGAAGAAGTAAGGGAAGAAAGAATGGCATCCATTAGGGAACTATCCACAGCAACAGTCGAGGGAGGACCCCCTACAGGCATTGTGTACCCTGCCCCTGCAGCAGGAAGACAAGCAGAGTTTGAACTGAAGAGTGGACTATTACACCAACTCCCTATCTTCCATGGGCTTAATATGGAGGACGCCAATAAGCATCTTAGAACATTCCAGGCTGTGTGTTCTAACATGCAACCACAAGGAGCAGATGAAAACATTCTGAAAATGAAGGCATTTCCATTCTCCTTAGCTGACAGAGCCCAAGATTGGCTATATGAGATACCTGTTGGACGTATCACTTCATGGGAAACAATGAAGAAAGCCTTTTTGGAAAAATACTTCCCAGCTTCAAAGGTCATCACACTCAGGAAGAAACTCAGTGGAATTGAGCAAGCCCATGATGAGTCCTATGGTGCCTACTATGAAAGGTTCAACTCCTTACTTGCCCAATGCCCTCAACATCAGATGAAGAATGAAACCCTGCTTACATGTTTTTATGAGGGACTCTTACCCTTAGAGAGGCAAATGCTTGATGCTGCAGCTGGAGGAGCTTTTGTGGACAAGTCACCTGCAGCTGGAAGGGAACTTATTGAGAATCGTGCCCTAAACAATCAACAATATGAGGGTATAGGACACTCCATTCGAAAGGTGCATGAGGTGGGAAAGAATACTGCCATTGAGGACCAACTGAATAAGCTCACCTTCCTAATGAACCAAGTCGTCACTTCCAAGGGACCAAGTGCCACCATTGCTTGTGGGGTATGCTCTATGCAAGGGCATGTTACAGATCAGTGCCCTCAACTCAATAAAAATGGAGGATGGGAATCTGCAAATGCTATTGGAGGATATCAAGGGGGATATCAAGGAGGACCTTCACGTCCTAGGCATGACCCTTATTCAAATACGTATAACCCAGGATGGAGGGACCATCCCAACTTCAAGTGGACCAACAATGAAAACGTTCAGAATACTCTTGGTGGGAACTTCCAACGTCCTCAAGGGCCTTCATTTCAAGGATCTTCTTTTCAAAGGCCCTACATGCCTCCTCAACAGCATTCAGGAAGTTCCCACTCTCACTATGATAAAACGTTGGAGGCCTTGACTAGCTCTACACAAGCCTTGACAAACTCTACTCAGGCTTTGATTCAAGGACAACAGACCCATACCAAGGACATTGCAGACCTTAAGAAGCAGATGGGCCAAGTTGTGGACTTCATGAGCAAGATCCATGAGACTGGGAAGCTCCCTAGTGTCACAATACCTAACCCAAAGGGTAATGTGGAGAATGCATCAGTTGTGACCACAAGGAGTGGACGGCCATTTGTGGATCAACCTGAGCCACCCAAGAAGGCCCAAGTGAGCATAGAGATTGAGGAAGACCAAGAACCCACCAAGTTGGGTATTGAGAAGGACCCTGCAACGTCCACAGAGGAAACCAAGGCGTCCTCACCAAAGGCAAAACCGGAAATTAAAGGTATTCATTCTAACTTATCAAATTCGGTTATTGCTAACCCCTCTTCTTCTTGCATACCCTTCCCACGCAGGTTTGCCAAATCTAAGAAGGATGAGAGTGACCAAGCTATCTTGGAAACTTTCAAGAAGGTGCAAGTGAACCTACCCCTCCTAGAGGCCATCAAGCAAGTCCCTAAGTATGCCAAGTTCCTCAAAGAGCTTTGCACTACTAGGAGAGTAAACCGTGAAAAGGAGGTGGTAAAGGTAAGTGAAAATGTCTCTGCCTTGATTCAGAGGAAAATTCCTCCAAAGTGTAAGGATCCTGGAAGCTTTACTATTCCATGTACTATTGGTAACTCTCGCTTTAAGAATGCCATGCTAGACCTAGGTGCATCTGTTAATGTTATGCCCTATTCTGTGTATGAAACCCTAGGTCTAGGGGAACTTAAATCTGATATTGTTATCATTCAGTTAGCTGACAAATCCAATGCATACCCTAGAGGTTTGTTGGAGGATGTGCTTGTGCAGGTTAACCATCTTATCTTCCCAGCTGATTTTTATGTGTTGGAAATGGAGGACTCCCCTGTGAGTTCCACTCCTTTGCTTTTGGGACGTCCTTTCTTAAGGACAGCTAGGACGAAGATAGATGTGTATGCAGGATCTCTCACCAATGAGTTTGATGGTGACGTTATTGGCTTCAACATTTTTGAAGCCATGAGGTATCCTCTTGATATAAATGATTGTTATTCTATTGACATTTTGGATGATCTTGCCCAGAAAATGTTTGATGCCATGAATGAGGATACCCTAGCCACAACACTCGAACAAGGAGTAGGGTACACGAAAGGTGGTGCCCTTATCTCAGAGGAAGAATTGAAGGACACTTGTGAAGGAAAGATCATTGAAAACGTCTCATTCCTTGAAGCCTCACCCTATGTAGGTAAGTCTACTTCACCCTTGTCCATTCAGTTATCTGCTAATAAGACTTTACCTTCAGTGGTTCAGGCACCAGAACTCGAACTTAAACCTCTACCAAACCACTTGAAGTATGTCTACTTAGGAGGCAAGGAGACTTTACCAGTGATTGTGTCCTCCTCTCTTACTTCGTCTCAAGAGGAGAGATTGGTGGAGATGTTGAAGCAACACAAGACCGCCATAGGATGGACATTGGCGGATATCAAGGGAATAAGCCCTACTACTTGCGTCCATAGAATACTTCTTGAGGAGGGGACAAAACCCACTAGAGAGGCTCAACGTCGTCTCAACCCTCCTATGATGGAAGTTGTGAAGAAGGAGGTCATCAAGCTCCTCGATTGTGGGGTGATCTACCCTATTTCAGACTCAAAGTGGGTCTCTCCAGTTCAGGTTGTGCCCAAGAAATCTGGGGTAACTGTGGTGAAGAATGCTGAGAACGAACTGGTGCCCCAAAGGACAGTCACAGGCCACAGAGTTTGCATTGATTATAGGAAGCTCAACGCCACAACAAGGAAAGATCACTTTCCTCTTCCATTCATTGATCAGATGCTTGAGCGTTTGGCTGGCCATGATTACTACTGCTTCTTGGATGGCTACTCAGGCTACAATCAGATTGCCATAGCCAATGAAGACCAAGAGAAGACAACCTTCACTTGCCCCTTTGGGACGTTTGCCTATCGACGTATGCCCTTTGGACTTTGCAACGCCCCAGGTACCTTTCAGAGGTGTATGGTAAGTATTTTTTCAGATTATATTGAGAAAATCATAGAGGTATTCATGGATGACTTTTCAGTTTTTGGAAAGAATTTTGATGATTGTCTTAATAATCTGGAAATAATCCTAAAACGTTGCATGGAAACTAACCTTGTACTTAATTGGGAGAAATGCCATGTTATGGTTAAACAAGGAATAGTTCTAGGACATATTGTCTCTGCTAGGGGAATAGAGGTTGATAAGGCCAAGGTGGATATTGTGCGTTACTTACCCTCTCCCACTTCTGTGAGAGAGATTCGTTCTTTACTTGGCCATGCAGGTTTTTATAGGAGGTTTATCAAGGACTTCTCCAAGATTTCGAGACCTCTATGCCAACTACTCCAGAAGGATGTCCCGTTTCACTTTGACAAGGAATGTCAAGATGCTTTTGACAAGCTTAAGGAGTTGTTGACGTCAGCCCCCATCATGCTACCTCCAGATTGGTCCTTGCCCTTTGAGTTGATGTGTGATGCCTCTGACTATGCAGTTGGAGCTGTTTTGGGGCAAAGGAAGGACAAACGACCCTATGCCATCTACTACGCCTCAAGGACTCTGAATGATGCACAAATGAATTACTCCACCACAGAGAAAGAGCTCCTTGCAGTTGTCTTTGCCCTTGAAAAGTTTCGTTCCTACTTACTTGGTACCAAGGTGATTATTTATACTGACCATGCAGCTTTGAAGTACTTGATGACCAAGAAGGAGGCGAAACCAAGGCTTATCAGATGGGTCCTACTCTTACAAGAGTTTGACGTTGAAATCAAGGACAAGAAGGGTAGTGAAAACGTGGTAGCTGACCACTTGAGTCGTTTGGTCCATGCAGAAGACCCTCTCCCTCTGGTGGAGACGTTTCCAGATGAGCAGCTCTTTGGACTTCAGGTAAGTGAACCATGGTATGCTGATATTGTGAACTATATTGTTTCTAGGAAGATTCCTGATACCATGTCACGTGCTCATAGAGATAGGCTTAAGAAAACTGTTAAGCAATATGTTTGGGATGAACCTTATTTGTGGAAATATTGCTCTGATCAACTGATTAGGAGATGTGTGCCTGAACATGAACATAATGCCATACTTTCTTTTTGCCATTCTAAAGCATGTGGGGGTCACTTTGGGTCTAAAAAGACTGCGTTTAAGGTGCTAGAGTCTGGGTTCTTTTGGCCAACGTTATTTAAGGATGCACATGCTTATTGTTTGACTTGTGATAGATGCCAAAGAACCGGGAATCTAAGTTCTAGAGATCAAATGCCATTGTCTAATATCATAACTGTTGAAATATTTGATGTCTGGGGTATAGATTTCATGGGACCTTTCCCTTCATCTTTTGGGTGTTTATATATCTTACTTGCAGTGGACTATGTTTCCAAATGGGTGGAAGCAAAGGCCACTCGAACTAATGACTCTAAGGTTGTTGCAGATTTTATCAAGTCTAACATCTTTAGCAGGTTTGGAATGCCTAGAGTCCTCATTAGTGATGGTGGATCCCACTTTTGCAATCGGACGATTGAGGCCTTGTTGAAGAAATATGATGTTACACATAAGGTTTCTACACCTTATCACCCCCAAACTAGTGGGCAAGCCGAAGTCTCAAATCGTCAGATCAAGGGGATATTGGAAAAGACTGTGAACCCTAACAGGAAGGATTGGTCCCTACGCTTGGAGGATGCTTTGTGGGCCTACAGAACTGCATATAAGACTCCCATAGGTATGTCCCCATATCGAATTGTCTATGGCAAACCTTGCCATTTACCTGTGGAGTTAGAGCACAAAGCTTGGTGGGCTGTGAAGCAGTTCAACATGGATCTTGATGAAGCTGGGCTTCATAGGAAGCTGCAGTTGCAAGAGTTAGAGGAGATTAGGAATGATGCTTTCGAAAGTGCCAACATTTATAAAGACAAGACTAAGGCATTCCATGATAAAATGATTCGAAGGAAGACTTTTGTTGTGGGTCAAAAAGTTCTTCTCTTCCATTCTCGTCTCAAACTCTTCCCAGGTAAACTTCGTTCTCGTTGGATTGGACCTTTTGTTATCACTAATGTGTTTTCTCATGGAGCTGTGCAGATAAAGAGTGAACAAACAGGTAACGAGTTCAAAGTGAATGGCCATCGCTTGAAGCCTTACTATGAGGCGTTTGTGGAACACGAAGTGGAGGAAATACCCCTCCAAAACGTTCCACCTCTTGAGGATTAAAAGGAGGTACAAGTCTAGGCTGAAAGACTATAAACATTAAGCGCTGCTTGGGAGGCAACCCAATTCAGAAGTAGCTGTGGAGGAGCCTTCAACGCAGATTTGCTCTTTTTCCTCCCTACTTCGTTATTTTATGCCTTTTGTTTTTCTTTGAACTTTGTTTTCGTAAATTTTATCCCTCTATGCTTAAGTGTTTCATTGCATGCTTAGGATTGATTACATTGAGGACAATGCAATATTTAAGTGTGGGGGAAGAGATTTATATTTTGAGTCTTTTATTTTTGAGTCATATATTGAAAAATACAAAAAAATCGAAAAATGTCATAAAAATAAAAAAAATTTCGTTGCTTTTGTTTCTGTTTTGAGTCTTAGGATGCCCTTTCAACTGTCTAGGATGATTCTATATCTCTGAAATCATGACTAAAAGAGGATCACGAAATTGAGATGACTTAAAATGGTATTCTTTGGTTAATTGAGATATATGAAAAATATATGCCTTGTAGTGGATATGGATTGCATGACCTTGGTACAGAATATGAGCAGGTTAAGATGAGTTTTGATTTAATAAGCCCATGTGAGATACTTGTGCCCATGTCCCTTTTCTTGGAGTGAATGAAAAATATATTCTTAATTTCTTGGCGATGTTTTGATGATCTCATTATTCTTTCATCTTGATTGACTGCTTGCCATAGATTAAGTTTAATGGACTAGAGAATGCTAGAATTCGCTCTTGTGCTTGTTGAGACGTATATCAATACATGGCCCTGATTCTGGAAGGGATAGAGGCACCCTAGGAATTACCACCATTGCCATATAAACTTGTGTCCCTATTTGTGCCCGTCGTGGGACTCCCCTAGATAAGACCCTTTGAGCTTACATTAAGCCTTTTCATTCATCAACCTTAATATCCT
This sequence comes from Rosa rugosa, assembly GCF_958449725.1. Taxonomy (NCBI): domain Eukaryota; kingdom Viridiplantae; phylum Streptophyta; class Magnoliopsida; order Rosales; family Rosaceae; genus Rosa; species Rosa rugosa. The sequence goes on along the minus strand of NC_084821.1, from coordinate 29,184,562 downwards.
TAACCATGAAGCTTAGTATAGTTACAACCTTACCCTTTGTTCTAAGAACTTAGTGGAGCTATCTTTTGAGACATACTACATGGGTTTGGCGCTAAGGATGAAGATTGAGAAGAGGTGAAAGTTCAAGTGTGGGGGTAGACTTGTCCATGGAAAGAAAAAAAAATTGTGAGAAAGCCGTGAAAAATGAAAAGAAAAAAAATGTATACGGCTAGAAAAGAAAAGAAAGAAATGTTTATGGATTTAGTCCCCCATACTTAGTGATTTCGGAGTTTACTTTAAATTGAAGGCCCACTACAGAAAAATTTGGCCTTTGTCCATTTCACTAGAGTTCAAGGGAAGTTTACATTGAAGATTGGGCCCAACATGAAGACATTTGGCCCTTTTATGTTACCTCTAGGGGAAAGTGACGTTTTTGCAATGCCTTGGTGGAATATTTCGAGGTCTCTACATTTACATGAGCTCTGCTAGGTTTTTAGGACACTTTGATAAATCCTTACCTTTCATTTCTTTAAACCTTGAGCCCTGGCCCCATTACAACCCTTGAGAAGACCTTCTTGATCCTTAAGATGGGACAGCCTTTGATGTGGAGATGAGTTACAAGAGTTGAACCTATGGCAGTCCATTCGTGCAAGTAGTTGATATCCTTCATGAGATCCTTAAAGAAAATTATACTTGTGCTTTCGTTTCTTGCATTATGTGATATACTTGCTATCTTTCACATATACTTGAGTGTATAAGCTTTTAAGCATTGCCATGATCTGAGAGAAGAAAGAGGGATATACTTGTGAGATTTGAATCATACTTGTCTGAAGCATGCTAAGCTTAAAACCATCACCATTGTTACAACCATGTCCTACTTGTGTATATGTGAATTATGTGTTTTAATTAACTCTCGAATGTCTAAACATTGATTCTTGGTGAAGTGCTAATCTTGGTGTTGTGAAAGTAAGAGATTGCTGAGACAAATAGTTGAAGGGCAATAGAGTCTTTGTTTGTTTGAGTCTTTAATTTTCGTTGAGTCTTAGTGTGTGTCTTTGTTTGATTTTGCTAAGGGACTAGCAAAAGCTAAGTGTGGGGGAATTTGATAGGAGCATTTTAATGCGACGTTTTAACTGCATTTCCTTACATTTCTTGCGTCATTTCCTTAGTAAAACTCTGTTTAGGAAAGTTTCCATTCTTTGATTGGGAAAGTTCCTATTTGTAGAAAGTTTCCATTTTTCTTAGTTTCTATTTTCTATTTTTAGAAAGTTTCTATTTTTTGTAGTTTTCATTTCTCATTTCTGGCAAATTTCTATTTTTCATTTTTAGTAAGTTTCTATTTTTCAAATTAGGTAAGTTTCTATTTTTCATACTAGTTTCTATTTTCAGGACCTCCGAGCTAAAAAGTGGAAATGAACGCACAAATGGAAAGAGGAGCTTGCGAACATCAAGACGAACGAATATGAGAGAAAACGGTCCACACATTTGAGCAGAAATGAAGAAACAAGCTTTCCTAGTGCAACCAGGAAACCCTGCGAAATGGAAGAGAGCTTACCAATGAAGTTTCCAACGCAACTATGAAAAGAAATGAAAGAAATGAAGTGTTTTGCGTTGGAAAATAAGAAGGCTTGAAGATGAAGCAACAAAGCCCAAGAACTCTATGGATTGATTTGAATTTCGGCAAAATGGATCAAGGCCCATGGAATTAGGGTTTATGACGCATGAATAAACCCTAGGGGAGTTTTGCCGTCCAAAATGAAGAGAGAAACAAGGAAGTGGCGTCCAAAAATCAGAAATTAAAAGGAGATTTTCTAGGGAGATTTTCTAGGGCTATTTTTATGGAAATACATCAAGAGATAAACCCTAGAATATCTTTTGCCGTCCAAGCCAAGAGGAAAAGAAGGAATGAGCCGTGAATTAAAGAAGAAACCCTAGAGATTTCGGCAAGATGTCATCCTCTAGAGAGTTTTAAGGAAAGAAAGTATGTGTGGAGACCAAGAAAAGCTCAAAAGAAGTCTAGATACATTCCTACATTCCCTAAAGAGTTTTGGCCGAATTTAAAAGCAGAAAATCAGAAATTATCTCAAGGATTTCGGCCAAGATTATTTAGAGAATTAAAGGAGAATTTTGTGATTGGTTGGAACACCTCATAGGGCTTACTTGGCAAGATTCTATTGGAGGAAATTATGTGAAGTTAGCACATTGTTGCCGTGAGGATTCTTAGGGTTTGCACGGTTTGGAGACCTAGGGGCCGTTCCCTATATATTCTCCCCTCTTCTCAACGCAAAAGGGTCCTCACTCCATACAAGTTACAACTTAGAAAAAATCAGAAAATCTTCTTAGCCTAGCCGTGCTCCTCTCCATCCTCTAGGGCAACCACGAAGTGCAAGCAAGGCCAAGGAAGAAGAAGACAAGCCGTGAACACCTCCACCCTCCACCTTGAAGATTGCTTTCGAAATTCAAGAGACCACATCATCACTTCATTCATCTCACCTTCATCACGGTGTAATCCGATTCTCCTTGTAACTTTGTTTGTATTTTCGTTGGTTTTGCCTTAGTTGACACATATGTTTGAACAAGTTTTGGTTTCTGAAATTTTATGATTAATTGTTAATTTTCAGATTCATATATTGCGATTTATGGTTGCTTTTGTGTGAGTGTTTGATTAAATTTGCATGATAGAAATCTTTTGTATGATAATCTTGAATGGTTCGAAACATTTAGGGTTTTTATGTGAATGTTGCTACGAATTTGAGAACATGAATCAACTTTTTGGTTTTGTGTTCTTGAATCAATAAGTAGTAAAGGTTTTGTACAAAAACCGAGTTTAATCAAAGAAGATTGCAATTAGGTGGACTTTTTCATACTAAGTTGCACATTTGAGTTGATAGCCTTTCTAGGTGCTTATTGCGTTAAACATGTATGATTGACTAGCTTTCTAGGGCTTGAATGCATGTTTGATAGGATTAGTCTATGTGCTTTCACTTAGGTTAATTAGCATTGAAAAGTAAAATATGAGAAATTGTTTGCTTTCTAACGTTTCACATGATCAACTCCTCTTGCATGACTATGATGAACAATGATGAACTTGAATTAATTTTAATCATGAGTTTCGACTTTGATCTTTGTTCTTGCATTCCATTTGTATTTTTATGTTTTTGCATTTTAATTGTTTTGTTAACTTAGTTTTATTTTCGAAAAACCAAAATCAAAAATACCCCCCTTTTTCGTAAATAGTGTACATGTGTGAATAATATACTTTGTTTTAATTTTAATTGTTTAAATTGTTTGACAATGACAGGTGTACCCTCAATCCCCGGAATAGAACGATCCCTATTTACTTTATACTACTAATGACATTTCAGGGTTAAATTATGCGCTTGCTTTGAGCGTATCACTTGGACGTGGGGGACATCCTTGATTTCCTTGGTATCCTCCTATGGCATTCACAGATTCCCAACCACCATTCTCACTTAGTTGAGGACATTGATCCGTAGGGTGTCCTTGGGTAAAGCATACCCCACAAACATAGGGTCCTCCATGGCCTTGAGTAGTCGCCACCTTGTTCACAAGAAGGGTGTACATACCTCCAACAATATGGAGTATTTACTACATCACCAAGCATAAGTAACACCCACTTTGGGACACCCACGAGACATGGTGAGGCACAACCGCTACTTGCATCTTGTAGCTCTATGTTCAAGCTACGCTACGGTATCCGGAAGTGGCAAATCCGTCGCCGGGAAGCCACCTTTCCGGCCTTGCCAAGTTGCCTCCACAATATGGCATTTCTATACTAGAATAGTTGTTTGCTTGTCCCACATCGAAAACCATGTAAAGGAGAAGCATTCCTTCACCTATAAAAGGAATGCCTCCTCCCACTTAAACACCACTCCATTACAACACACTTTGTAATCTTGTTAAGCCGCAAGGCTCGACACACACTAGTTAAGCTTTCAAGTGGACGTAGTCTCCCGCTAAGGCGGGAGGTGAACCACTATACTTCGCTTGTGTCTCTCTCTCTCTCTCTCTAAAGCTAACTAGAGACCCCCTCGGTCACTAACGTTAACATTGGCGCCGTCTGTGGGAAGCCAACACAAAGGCTTCGTCACCTACCACGAACTTCGACCCGAAAGTGTCGAGTCAACGCTCGTTCAACATCAAATTAGGGCCGGTCAACGACGAACAAGGCTTGGTCAACGCTGGTCAAAGAAGGGTCAACGCTGAACCTCCAAAAAAAAAAAAAAAAAAATTTGAAAAATTGGCGGCAAACTTCTCTGGACACCCAGAGATTTGCTCTGGGCACCCAGCCACTTCCGCCAGAACTCCTCCTCCGCTGGGAACCATCTCCGCCAGGTGTCTCCGTTGCAAGCTCGCTCGGCCACACCGCTTCGCTGCACGCTCGCTGCAGAGCTCCGCTGCACTCCTCCGCCGAGCTGGTGCCCCGCCGAACTGGAGCCTCCGCTTAACTCGGCGTCTCCGCCACACTTTGAGCATCCGCCGAACTCTTCAGCCACCGCCGAACTCTTCCGTCTCCGCCGGACTCTTGAGCACCAGCGGCAAAACCTCCGCCCACCAAGACAATCTCCGCTTGGCAACCTCCGACCAAGCTCCTCCGCCGGCCAAAAGCTCTACAACCGCTGACCAAGCCCCCACGACGTTCAAGAACTCCGATAGCCTTCCTCCGCTGAGCACCAAAACTCCGCCGCCGCTGGCAAAAACCACGCTCTGCTGGCACTCCTCCGCTGACCAAGAGCACTGCTGAGCATATCTCCGCCGAGCTTCACCGCTAGCCTGAGCTTCACCAAGGCTCCGCTCCGCCGAGCACCACCGCTAGCGAAAGCTCCGCTCCGTCGGATAGCGTCACCGCCAACCAAGGCATCCACTGCTGGGCAGTTCCACCTCTGTCGGACACAGCACCGCGGAACACAACCTCAAGGCAATCTTGATGCACTGGCCATTAGTTCTGGCACCTCCGCTCCGCCGGCCATATCTTCCGCCGAGCAAGGCTCCTTCCACCACACGTCCCCACAGTTTGGGAATGACTCCGGACGATCCTCCGCTGAGCTTCTCCTCCGGACGACCCCCGCCGAGATTCTCCTCCGGACGACCCCCGCTGAGCTTTCCCGCTGTGCTCTGGTCACTGCACTGCATTCATTTACACTTTTGTAGCAAACCCAGCTATCATAACTCACCAAAAACAGAAGAAGGATCTTGATTTAGCTGCAACTAGCCTTGACATCCATCCGGGCGTTCGTCCTCGAACCATTAGACAGCTCTTCAAAGAATTTCAGCCAAGCTGACAACGAGATAAGTTTTTCAGCCTTCTTCGTGTAAAGTAGAAACATGCTTTATATGCCTCGTATACTTGTTTAAACTGTGAAGCATGACCTCAGGGCATCTTGACTTGTTGTGTAGTGTCTATCCCGCCACATATCAAGTGCATGATACACACGTCTTCTCACACGTACAATGCCTTACACATGCCTTTTGTTAACGCTACTCTTGAATACGCTTTTGCATGAGATTAGCTATTGCATGTATACATCATGTGACTATCTCACATGTGATATGGCATATACAGTTGACACGCTCATGGCTCATGCATAGTTGCTGTGCTTCCGGTATCATCATCACACAAATGAATCATGAACATTCATTCAACCAACTTGAAATTCAAAACAGATTTATGTATGTGGTTAACTGACTACATGGCTTCCATACTTTGCTTAAATTTACGAGGTACTTATAAATCTCTTGATGTGTATGACCTAACTGGGTTAATAAAGCACATGATCTTCTACTTTATATTTCAACCGCATTCTTACCTTTGGTCAATGGTTTTCTCCCAAAAACCAACTTGCATAAGAAGTTAGTTCTTCATAACACTCTACATGTAAGCTCCGGTACACCTATATTATTATTCAAATCATTCAATGCTTCTCCAAGTTTCATTGCTAATTCAAAATTTAATTTTGAGGCACAAGTAATCATCATATGGTGTGCACTCTTTCTTTGTTGATCTATGTGTACGTACAAAGAAGCCAATCTTTCTTGGTTAAATTAAACTATTTCAACCAAATACTAATCATTTATTTTGTTAGGAGGAAACATGAACATTCATTCAACCGGACAACCTTTCACGAGAGCAAGGCCAAAGCGGGCTATTTGTGGTCATCGATTGATTACATGGACCGTCATGCTCGACATAAGATAAGTCACTATATCTTATCTTTTACGCTCTTGCAATTAGAGCTACTACCATGCCAATACCATGCTTTTACTACTTCTAAGCATGCCTACAATATATCACACTTGATATGCTTTTACATGCTTCCATAAACTTTTGAGCATGCCAACAACATTTCGTAGATTTGGCCACACTTTCTAGATCTCACATACTAGATATGCCATGCTTCACATACCGATCTCAATGATCCTTAAAGCATATCTACAAAAGTGCAAAAATTATATTAGCAACTTTACTACGAGTACATGCTATACACATATGTCATGCTTCTATTTTAATTGCAATTCAATTAAATAAACATGTGACATTCATCTAGAAGCTTGTGACACTTACGACTTAATTAAACATGCTCGGATACAGAACTTGCTCGGGTTACGACTCGCTTGGGTATCGAGTATGGCCACGACTTGCGCTTGGGCCACGCCTCGCATGCTCGCACAGCGCCTACACACTCAACTACACCCAACTTGCTCGATCATGTCCAACATGTTTTACTTAAGCCCCAAGTTCACAAACGCTTCATACGATGTCACCGGGACTACTCCCACAATTTTATATGGACACGCATTACACTTGCCACTATCTATTGTGCGTGTTATATGACCATAAGATCCACATATACAACTACCAACATTTTACATGTTCATACATATTAATGGAATATTGAATTCTTCTACCATTTGTTGCTCACTAAAAATCAAATTTTTTTCGCATTCCATTAATACGAACGGTAACCAATACAACAAGCATTCTACATATGCACGTTTCTTTTTGTCTCATTGTGCAAGATTAAACGAGTCCCTTCTTGCTGACGGAGTTCGGGGACTTGTAGGGGCTCCGTACCGCCCGGTTACTTATGCTTGATGACTTCATGCTTATAACTCCCCAACCAAGAAGCTCCTCTTACTTGGGGACTTCGGGGACTTGTACATACCTCCAACAATATGGCGTATTTACTACATCACCAAGCATAAGTAACACCCACTTTGGGACACCCACGAGACATGGTGAGGCACAACCGCTACTTGCATCTTGTAGCTCTATGTTCAAGCTACGCTACGGTATCCGGAAGTGGCAAATCCGTCGCCGGGAAGCCACCTTTCCGGCCTTGCCAAGTTGCCTCCACAATATGGCATTTCTATACTAGAATAGTTGTTTGCTTGTCCCACATCGAAAACCATGTAAAGGAGAAGCATTCCTTCACCTATAAAAGGAATGCCTCCTCCCACTTAAACACCACTCCATTACAACACACTTTGTAATCTTGTTAAGCCGCAAGGCTCTACACACACTAGTTAAGCTTTCAAGTGGACGTAGTCTCCCGCTAAGGCGGGAGGTGAACCACTATACTTCGCTTGTGTGTGTCTCTCTCTCTCTCTAAAGTTAACTAGAGACCCCCTCGGTCACTAACGTTAACAAAGGGTGAGTTTGTTCAATTGATCCACAATAGCAGGACTAGTGCTCACCTCATTTACCCTACGAGTGGTTTGTCTCACACCTTCATACTATTGAGTATTTAAGGCACGATTATCAATCAGTTCTTTCCCAGCAGCAGGTGATTTATCCACAAAAGCTCATCCAGCTGCAGCATCAAGCATTTGCCTCTCTAAAGGTAGGAGTCCTTCGTAAAAGCATGTAAGTAGGTTCTCATCCCTCATCTGATGTTGAGGACATTGTGCAAGTAAGGAATTGAACCGCTCATAGTAGGCAGCATAGGACTCATCTTGGGCTTGCTTGATCCCACTGAGCTTCTTTCTGAGTGTGATGACCTTCGAAGCTGGGAAGTACTTTTCCAAGAAGGCCTTCCTCATTGTTTCCCATGAAGTGATACGTCCAGCAGGAATCTCATATAGCCAATCTTTGGCTCTGTCAGCTAGGGAGAAAGGAAATGCCTTCATCTTGAGAATGTTTTCATCTGCTCCTTGTGGTTGCATGTTTGCACACACAGACTGAAATTCTCTGATATGCTTGTTAGCGTCCTCCATATTAAGGCCATGGAACATAGGGAGCTTGTGCAACAATCCACTCTTATGCTCAAACTCTGCCTGTCTTCCTGCTGCAGGGGCAGGGTATATAATGCTCGTAGGGGGTCCTCCTTGGATAGCTGCTGTAGAGAGTTCCCTAATAGATGCCATTCTCTCTTCCTTGGCTTCTTCAGGTGGTGGTGAATGTGGTGGTGAAGGTGAAAGAGGTGGTGTGATTTGTGGTGATGGTAAGTTAGGCGAAATCAAAGGTAATGGTGAAAGTGGTGGAGATGGAGTTGGTGTAGGTGATGTGGATTCCTCTGAAGGATCTAAGATTCTCTTCCCTTGCTCGTTGAATGTATATGGCTTGAATTGCAAAGGAGAAGGTCTTCTGTATTCGAGTTGTGGAGGATTCTTCAAACGAGCAAGTCTTTCTTTAATCTCTCGTGCACTAGGGATTTTAGAGGGCTCGATCATTCATGGAAATCCTGAACAACATTAAAGTTTACACAAGTTAGTAATTTACAAAGGACTAAATACTCGTTACTCCTCATATTTTTGCATGAAAAACAGTTTAGTCCAAAATTTTAAAATTAAACAATTTAGTCCTTATTCTTTATAATTCTCACACAACAGGTCCTAAAATGACTATTATACCCCTCACTTTTTATTTTTTTTATTTTTCTCTCTTTTTATTTTTTATTTGTTGGCCTCTATATATATATATATATATATATATATAGAGAGAGAGAGAGAGAGAGAGACAAAAAAAAAGAGAAAAAAAAAATAAAAAGTGAGGGGTATAATAGTCATTTTAGGACCTGTTGTGTGAGAATTAGAAAGAATAAGGACTAAACTGTTTAATTTTAAAATTTTGGACTAAACTGTTTTTCATGCAAAAGTATGAGGAGTAACGAGTATTTAATCCATTTACAAAATACAAGAAACACAAGTTAATTTTTTTATACAAGAAAACGACACTATTCACCAATCACTTTTTTTTTTTTTTTTTTTACAAGTATAATTAGAAGTAAAAATGTACAAACTTTCACAAAAATCACAAATATACAAAAGAGAAAAGTTTGTACAAGTAAGAAAAGTATAAAACGAACCAATTTACATGTGAAGGGTATGTACAAGTATTTTACTTTTACATGGAATTGTTATAAACATAGTAATATCTCAATTGATTCCAAGTTGTAAGTCGAGCCCAATAGAAACCACTACTATTGGTGAACTACGATATAGGGATAGTCGCCTAGACAGAAGTTACTTTCCTTTGTTTCAGAAGGCCAGATAGCCAGATTAAGAGGTAAGTGAGAGGGAGGACTCATTTTGGTGATACTACGGAGGCTACTCCCTCATTGAGGTTTACGCCCCTATTGGCTACTTCCACATTGTGGTTTACGCACAGTCTATAGTACCTCTGAGATCCAATTTGAACCCATCACCTAGGGTCTCAACCTAAGACACCATCTGTATTGCCCCTTACTCAGCTTGGAAATTAACTCATGTGTTAGACTGTTCTCCAAGTGCTAATAAAGGCCGCCCTCAACCTCATAAGACCTTAGAAAGGTACAAATGAAGGGTTGAGGCCAATATTAACAAAAGGGCCCTTGTCTACTCATACGATTTTACACACTCACAACAATTAAGTATTTAACAAAATTCATAACGCCATTTTATTTTCTTTAATTCTAATTCTTTACAAGTATAATTAGACAAAAATATACAAAATTTTCACACAAATCACAAAACGTCACAATTCACATTTTTTTTCTTCATTTTTTTTTTCGTTTTCTTTTCTCTTTTTCTCTTTTATTTTACAAATATTTTCAACATTTAAGTACGGGAACAGGGAATCTTGGAGTGTAATGGGCTGTAACAGCTACCTTTCCAAGATTATGTTTAATCCAATATACCTTAATACATCACAACATATTCTTACATTTTCTTTTGTCATAAATATTATTGATATCAAATCTAATTCCAAGCGGTAAATCAAGTGGACGTGCGGCCCAAGTATAATCGTCTAGACACTAAGTCCCTCCTACATCCTTTGGGCAACCTTACTGAAATGGCCAGGTAGGGGAGGACGAACACAAGAGGTAGGATCCATTTTGGCATAGGCTACTCCCACATAGTGGTTTACGCCCATTTGTAAGCACTTCTAAATCCGGAACCCGTTATGAACGTTGTCCCCTTCCTAGACACCATTTCACATAGGCTATACTTACTTGGATATAAAAGGTCCTAAGTGTGAAGACAGTTCAATGAATGTTAATAAAGGCCGCCCTCAACCTTAAGGGACCTGAACTAGGTACCAATAAGGGGTTTAGGCCAATATTAATAAACACGACTTCACCTATTCCTTCTTTAATTTACAACCCACAATTAAACTCGTGTTCAATAATATAAATAACAACCTAAGTAATTAAACTAAGTTCGACAATTACAAAATAATTAACAAGTAAATTTTTTTTTTTTTTTTTCGGTCACAATATAAACAAAACAAAACAAATATTCACAATATGGCAAATGATTTTTCAATCCCCGGCAACGGCGCCAAAAATTGATACGCTAGTAGCAAGCGCATAATTTAACCCTAAAAATATCATAGTAGTATAAGCAAGTAGGGATCGTTCTATTCCGGGGATTGAGGGTACACCTGTCATTGTCAAACAATTAAACAATTAAAATTAAAACAAAGTATAATATTCACAAAGATATTCACAAGTATAGACATTATTTACGAAATTAGGGGGGATTTTGCTTTGATTTTCGAAAAATAAACTAAGTAAAGAAAACAATTAAAACACAAAAACATAAGGAAACAAATGGAATGAAAGAACAAAGATCAAAACCGAAACTATGATTAAAATTGATTCAAACCCTAATATTGTTCATCTAAGTCATGAGAAAGGAGTTGATCATGTGAAACATTCGAAAGCAAATGATTTCCCATATTTTACTTTTCAATGCTAATTAACCTAACCGAAAGCACCTAGATCAATCCTATTAAACATGTAATCAAGCCCTAGAAAGCTAGTCAATCATGACATGTTCAACGCATAAAACACATAGAAAGGCTATCAACTCAAGTGTACAACTTAGTTATGGAAAAGTCCACCTAATTGCAATTCTCTTGAATTAAATTCGATCTTTGTCCAAAACTTACTACTTTGATTCAAGTTTACACAAAACAAAAAGTTGATTTCATGTTCTTAAACCTAGCACCATTCATATCGAAACCCTAAGTGTTTGCAACCACATAAGATTAAAATACAAAAGTTATCTATAACGCAAATTTAATTAAACAAACCCACATAAGCAACTCTCGAATCACAATAATAGAATCTGAAAATTCTCAATTAATCATAAAAATTCAAGAAATTAATATTTGTTCAAACACATATGTCAACTAGAACAAAACCAACGAAATACAAACAAGGTTACAAAGAAAGAGGTTGAATTACACCGTGAGATGGAGATGGGGATGAAGGATAAAACGTATGGAGTCTTGAATCTCGAAAGCAAGCTTCAAGGTGGAGAATGGAAGGTGATGCTCACGGCTTGGTTCTTCTTCTTCTTCTTCCTTGCTTGAACTTCGTGGCTTGCTCTAGAGGATGGAAAAACTCACGGCTATGCTAAGGACTTTTCTGATTTTTTCTAATGTGTAAATTGTATGGGAGAGGACCCCTTAACGTTGAGAATGAAGGAGTATATATAGGGGACGCAAGTCTTGGTCTCCAAGCCGTGTAAACCACATGGAATTAATCTGAAAATGCCACATAGTTTCCTCCAATGCGAGCTTGCCACATAAGCCCTATGATGTGGTCCAACTAATCACAAAATTCCAAATTAATTCTCTAATATATGGTTGCCGAAATTCCTTGTAAATATTCTGATTTTTCTCTTTTATTTCGGCCAAACTTCCTTTAGAGAATGTAGGAATGAACCTAGACACCTTTTTAGCTTTTCGTGGTCTCCACCTTTTTCTCTTTCCTTTTATTTCTCCCTTGAATCTCTCTTGGCGTCATCTTCTTAGGGTTTCTTTGATTTTCACGTTGATTCCCCTTTTTCTCTCTCCATTTACACAGCAATTTCCCAATTAAATCTTCCAAGAATATCTCCAAGACATATCCTTCCTTGTATGGCGTCAATCACCTTTATCTTGATTGATTTTGACGCCAACTTTCTCTCTTCCTCTTAGGTTTTCACGGCAACATGGCTTAGGTCTCCAAAAATATCTCACATGCATCACAAAACCCTAATTCCTTGGGCTTTTATCCATTTGCCGAAAATCCAAGTCATTCTTGAGAGTTCTTGGGCCTCCATGCGCCACCTTCATGCCATGTCATCATCAAATGTCTTCAAGAAGCTTCTCTCATGCCATGACACATCATTTTGCCGATTTCCTTTCTTGGTTGGCTCAAGAGTCTTGTTTTGGCAGGGTTTCCTCTTCTGAGCGGAGTTTCCTGGTTGAAACAGGAAAACTTCTTTTCTTCATTTCTGCTCATTTCTGTGGTCCATTGTTCCTCATTTTTGCTCCTCTTAACGTTTGCAAGCTCCTCTTTCCATTTGTGAGTTCATTTCCACTTTTTAGCTCCGAGGTCCTGAAAATAGAAACTATTAAGAAAAATAGAAACTTTCCTAAAATGAAAAATGGCAACTTTCCTAAACTGAAAATGGAAACTTTCTAAAAATGAAAAATAGAAACTACAAAATAGAAACTTTCTACAAATAGGAACTTTCCCAATCAAAGAATGGAAACTTTCCTAACTTTCCTAAACAGGGTTTTAATAAGGAAATAACGCAAGAAATGTAGGGAAAAGCAAGTAAAACGTCGCATTAAAATGCTCCTATCACATATGGGCTAATTTCGTTCTGCCAATCATGTCTTGCTTCAAGCAAGAAAATGGTCATTTGATGGTGAAAGTGCTCTTCTAGAGCGACCCAAAGAGTCTGTGTATCCTCTTCATCGGATACTCAACTTGGAGTGTTTTCTCCATATGTTTCCTTTGAAAATTATGGCACTCATATTAAAAGCCTCAATGACGACATTGTTAGCATTGATTGTTGATCTCATCTTCTTTGCAATCAGATGAATTTTCACATCTTGAGTTCACTTTAGATAGTTTCTTCTGGAGACCTCCAAAGCAACAAAGTCAAACATGTTGAGATTTGACATTTTTTACAGGAAATGAACAAATAATATTAGTGCTTTGGGTAATATCATCCATAAGCAAGTAATAAGAACTTCAGGTTCTATAACATGGTATGAAAAATCGGATTAGACATGTAAAATCTACTGGTTTTATCGTGTGTGGTGAATTTATGAAGGAAACTTCAAGTTTCTTAAAACGGCATTATCGAAACTTATCGAAACTACAAGTTCGATATATGTATGAACTACTGGTTCATTTAGAACTTCTAGTTCATTGAGTACCTGCATTTCCTACACATATATTCTAGTGCGAAAATTTAGACAAGTAACACAATAATATTGAATTGAGCAAATTGAAATAATCTCACAAATTGGATAAATAAAAATCACAAATCAATTGAGATATTAATTGCATGCTAGTAAAATAACATATTAATTATCACACAATTATGTGAATAAATGCTTCTAGCAATTAATTACACATATTAAATATGGTGAATCTATTTACAATATTAAATCATTTTTCCTTTTATTTGATTCTGCTGGACCAAAGGAGTGGGCTTGATAGTGAAGCCTATCGGGCTTAGTCTGCGGGCTTGTGACCCGGCCTTTCATGCGTAATTCAAATGGTGTGTGAGGCATGCTGGGCTGCTAGGTCCCGCAGAGGGAGAGTGGGCCTGCTGGGCTCAAGCTGGTCTGCCAAGGAATGAAAAGTTATTACTCAACCCTTTTGGTAACTCCAATTAAATACAACCAGGTAAGAGTATGAGGTTTGGGTGGAGCGAGGCTCTCTTAAGTACACAGCCTCATTGTATCTTGCCTAGACATCACATCGAATTGGGTGCGCCTACTTGGAAAGATTCATAACCTTTCAATGTTATCGAAACTACGGGTTCGATACGTGTGATCTTCTGGTTCAATATTTATGTATGAACTTCTGGTTCAATATTTATGTGTGAACTTCTGGTTCATTAAGTACCTGCATTCTATTCATATATATTCTAGTGCAAGGAATTTTTTTAAGCCACTAAAATATTCATATAATTAATATGAGCAAATAGATAAGCAAGTAACACCACAAAATCATTATAGTAATAAACGCAATATACGTTATTAAAATGAATAATGAAATAAGAAAGAATAAATTATGGAGTGATTGTGGTAATGAGCATAAATTACTATAGTAATTGCTTTGGATAAAAAAATCAATCAAAAACAAAACACGGATTGATCAATCACCAATTAATTGGCCTCAAATCTGCTTCTGGCAGAATTAATACTAAATAGTGTTAATACATACTAACTTGCCATAGTGGTACAGCGGACAACATGTTGAGTTGGTACCTATTTTAGCTGGGTTCGAACCTCAGCAACTGCACAATCTGTTTTTTTTTCTTTCTTGTTGAATTGATGTTACTGATATTGATTTGGTACTACTGGACCATGTACTACAGATATATAGTTGCAGTCCATAAATTTTTCTCTTTTCTTTTCCAATCAAACAATCCCAAACATATGAACAAATATATACAAATACGTATACCAAGTAAATAAATCATGTAGGATTTGCTAGGGTTCATGCATTATGGTGATTTTTCATATTCAATCAATAGGCTCAATAAGCAAGAAGCATGAATATAAAATTAGGTTTTGGAAAACATTACTTGATGAAGGACGGATGAATCTTCAGCTTATGTGTGCAGAACTAAGAATGTTGTCTTCTCAGCCAATCCAAGAGCTATTCGCCTCTTTTGGACAGCTCCCACTTCGAATGGTGTACAGGTCTCAAAACGACTCCAATAGGGTTGAAATTTGGAGGTCAGATAGAAGAGGCAGAGACGAACAACTTTTCTGAAGGAAAGATTTTGATCTGAGGTCCCGATCAAGAGGTTTCGGGGCGTGAAAAAAGGCTGATCTGCACAGGAACTAGCGTGCTGCTGTGCTGCAGGGGCAGCAGGCGTGCGACGATGCTGCAAGGGCAGTGGGGGCTGCAGGGAGGCTGCGGCAAGGGAGTTTTTTTTCCTGGCTAGAGCTTGGGTTAGAGTATCGTGTTGATAACGTGTTGTAAAATGAAACCAAAAGTGTTTCAGAAAAAGAGAGAGTTTGGACGCATGGAGATAGAGTGTGTCTATTCATCTCACCATGAGGGGGTTTATATAGGAGTACATGATGTATACAAATAGGCAACATTTAATAGCAACGTCAATTACTCCTATTCACAATCATATCAATCACTAATCTATAGTGAGAGGCATATATGACTCTTCATCTATTTACATGATATTAACCATAACTATTTACAACAAGTAGCACAATATTCAATTATATATGGTTGCTGGTTAGAACTGGAGAGGTGTAGAAGCAAAACAAAAGCACAATTAATGAAAACCAATACCTCCAAATCCAAACTTACAGTTCTAACAAAAAGCACAATTAATGAAAACCCATAAAAACTTAAGCTAGAGAGAGACCCGGAGCATGAAATTACCTTAGAATTGCAGTCATTCCTTTAGGTCATCCAAACCCAAAGCCTCCACCTCCATGCTAGACAGAAGATCCTAAATCTCTTCACTTCAAGATATTCAGCATAAACCCAGGCAGATATAAAGGTTAGAATTGAGCATCAATTTCATTTCAAGTAATGAATTGGATAGATAAAAAGATTTTAGACCAACTATAGGGTTTGGGAGCGAAACCTTTGGTCGATCAACTCAGCCCCTTCGGTGTAGTGACCTTTAGCCCAGTTGTGCTCGGCGCGTATAAGTCAAAGATGAAGTTTTCCGGCTTGAAGATCCGGATGTACGGTCTAGGTCTGATGCTATTCATGGGCATGAACCTAGCTAGCGCCACTGGCCTCGTTATAGTAGACATTGATCCTCTCAAGTTAAAGCGCGTAGCCTTCATACCTGCCGACGTCGTTGATGTCGTGCTCGATAGAGAGCACCTCCCAGAACTTGGCTCCAATATGGGTGCCGCACTAGCCGCCTTGGATGTGGAGAATTCCACTCATCTTGAAATTTAAAAATCGCAGATTCGAAGAAAAGATGGGTTAGGTTTTGCGACTTAGAGAATCACAGAGAGCATGGAGTGAAATGAGAGAGAGAAGGAGCACAGCGAGAGAGGGGTTAGGGTTTGATTTCGAGCATATGGGTTGTTGGTTTGAGGGAGTAAATGGGGTTGTTTTGGAAGGAGTAAGAGTGGTTGTCGGGTTTGGTGGGAGACTACAATTTGTTTTGAGTTTTTCCAACAACGGATAAGTAGAGGACCGTTGTGTGAGTGTATGATGATAAAGCAGGTTGGAAGGGAAAATTTGCCGCCTGTGCCTATACATAGATTTCATAAAATTGAAACTTTGTCGCGCTGTGCAACTTGCTTTCGTGCTCAGACAACAGAACTATGACAATCTGTTGTACATAGTTGGAATCTTGCTTTCTTGCATTAGGTGTACCTAGTAGGATTTCTTTAAGTTCATACAACACTTCGTTACACAATAGATAACAAAAAATTGTTGTGTGGATATTTCAAATTCCATTTTAGGGAGCTCGTTCTGGCAGGAAACTATGTTCTCATTTCCCTCCATTTTGGGTCTCCCATTTACACAATAGAATCGTCTTAAATAAGTTGTGCAATAGCTTCCTAAAAAAAAAGTTTTCAATTTACTTACATTCATACAACATAAACAGAATTGTACCGTTGTATGATAGAGTTCATGTTAACACACAACAACAAATTTTTGTTCTGTTGTGTGATGAGTGTTGTGTTCAATTTTTGTAGTAGTGGCACCAGATAAGAGTTTGATGTAGCTTTCACAAAATATGCCAACTGATGGGATGCCAACTGTATCTTCACTAGAAAGTACACGGTCTGAGAAAAATTCAACTGCTTCTTCAGCAATATAGGACTTGGCAATAACTTTACTACATATAGCCTTGAAGAAGAGGCAAAATTTGAATGATTGCAATGTGGACTGGTTTCTCCAATAGGTAGTAGCTGCTACATCACCATATGACAATCGTGTGATTTGAGACAAACCAGCCTTAGGTCATCCAAGGAAACAAGATTCCTTATATTTGAGCAAATGCCATAAGGACCCTTTATGTTGAAAAAAAACATGCAGATTGCTCTCTTCTCTTCTAGAAGCAGATTCCAACTTGCCAAAGGCACCTTGTCCTTTTTTTCCCCCAGGTTTTGGTTCCAAAGCAGTCCTGATACCCATTTCCACCATATCCATCCTAGTAGCCACTCCATCTTTTGTTTTTCTAGGAATATTGAATAATATACCGATAATACTATCGCATACGTTTTTCTCAATATGCATGACATCGAGATTATGTCGAAACGGAAGAAATTTTCCAATATTCAAGCTCAAAGAATATGGACTTCTTCTTCAAGCATGGTCTAGTTTCATCTTCTAAACCCTTGTAACTTGGAGGAGGGTATTTTTTACCGAATGGCCAATTCATAGCCTCGACCCTTTTTAAGACTTCTTCTCCACTTAAAGGTTCAGGTGCCATAACAAACTCTGGTAGGTTATTGAACTGTTTAGTCTACCTCCGATATAGATGATGGCGTGGTAACCATCTCCGGTGAATAATATGGCTCATTTTCTGTCCATGAGACAACCAATGAGGTTTTGTGTTCTCACAACATATAGAACAACAATTGTAACCCTTAGTAACATTGCCTGATAAGTTCCCATAAGCTGGGAAATAATTAATTGTCCAAAACAGGACAGCTTTGAGTTTAAAGTATTCTCCTCTAAATGCATCATACACTCCATCTATCCCATCCCACAAAGCTTTTAAATCATCAACTAAAGGCTGCAAGTACACATCAATGTAGTTTTCCGGTTGTTTCACTACACCAAAAAATGAAACAGACAACGGGTAAAATTCGTTGTCTGATTTGGACGCTCACCGTTGTGTATCGGAGCGTTGTGTGTTTAAAATTTGCACAACGGTGCAACACCGTTGTATGATATGCAATCAGTCGACAGATTTTCGTTATCACCGTTGTATCTTCTCTCGGCAGATGCTAGGCAGAGCTGCTGCACAGCATGGCAGGTGCATCATTCATACAACAGAACTTGTTTTCAAACTGTTGTTGGAAAGCCTAGTCAGACAACGTGTTCTTTGATGTCATCGTCGTCTGATATACTATCACATTTCAGTTTTAATGTCTGTTTGTTGTGTGAATTGGTTTTGGACAACATTAGTTCAGTTTTTATCGTTGTGTGATTGTAAAATGAGAAGACATTTTTTCTTTAAAACCATTGTGTGATATGTAAAGAATGCATTGAGTGAATGGCCAGTTTTGTGTATTCAGACAACGTTGGATTGCCACACTATAAAACTGTTGTACGATCAATTTCATTTGCTATATTTTGAGCATAGCTCCATTTTACCTAATGAACAGTGATCAATTGGAAACAAAACACACTGCAAATCATCAAATGGATCCACCAAGATGCATTCATATTAGTCATTGTTCCACAAAATCATGAAACCTAAAATCCAAAGTGGCATATGTTCACTAAACCCAAAAGTAAAATGATCGACCTAGTACTTTGATAATGAATTGGTACATAATACTTGAGAGAAATCAGGACTAATATCAGGAAGTGGTGGGATGTGGGATCAAATCTAGCTCTCCACCTACCTTCCCAGCACCAACTATGCACCATCCTTTATTTGAACAATATGATCTGCAAAGAAAGCAACACACAAGTCAGTATCAAACCATCAACTTTTTCTCTATCTATAGAGAAGGAAAAGTGCATCATCTAAATAGCATGAGAGAGAAAGCGCTTAACTTACATTAGATTTAGGGTCAAGTGAAGTTGATTTATAACACATGTATAAGGTACAAACCCAAAAATGCACCAAAACATATTAAAAGGTAAACATTAGTAGAAGGTAATTTCATTAGGAAAAAAAGAGCATGAATGATTAAAATTTCATTTATAGTACAAAGGATAATTTGGAAAACAAACTGAACTCCACAAGTATAGCACCAGAACATCTAAAAATGCACCGTGTTTAAATGCATCTATGAAGACCAAGAAAACCCCTTTCAAATCTAAAACAGTTATACAAAAAATAATCAAAAGAGTTTGATTTCTAAGTTGAAAAAACACGAACTAAAACCATAAAAATTGCCGGAAATACCCAAAATCCTACAAACATACTCATAAGCATTCTAAGAGTAACAATAAGCTGCAAGCTTGAGACAGTTTCAGAAATCTGGTAACAAGAAAGAAAAATTCACCAACAACTATTCTTTCAGTGATTTTAAGCACAACTTTCCATATTTCAAGTAGACATGCAAAGCTACTATTTTTCATAGTTTCATGCTATTCGCAGTTCAAATGGATGGTCAAACAAGAATCCAAAGTGACTGAAATGCTGAATTTTGCAGAAATCCTGAAACAGTGCAGTAACTTCAAAATAGCATAAGTATCTCATTTTAACTCCTTTTTTCACAAAACCATGTTCAAAATGATCATTGAAGAGTCTCCTTTAAGATATCAAAAACTGAGAGTAAAACAAGAAGTATAGGTTTTTCGAAAATCATGAAATGCCCCACTGGTTCAGCTAGGGTGTCAAACGCGGGAAGAGTCAGAATATCAAAACAGGCTTAGCCACTCATATCAAATGCTTGTAGATACTTGAACCAAGAGATGATAAGCCAACATCGGTAATACTAGAAGGAAAATGCTCAGCAAATTAACAATTCCTAAAATCATGCAGAAAACAGAAATATCACCCAATACTCAATGGAGCTGACAGCTAATTAAACATAACCAATAGCTACCCCAACTATCGAGCTCAACATATCAATGATAGATAAACAAAAAAAAAACACATTGAAGGAAATCACTACTGACCTCTGCCTTAGCATGGACAATCTCTTGAAGCTCATAAGGGAACAATGAATTGGACTTTTGTTGAAGGCTCTTCACAACATGGTTGGCTGCATCTTGAACTTGAGGATCATGAGGCTGCACATCTGGCCATCCTGGAGCATGCCCACCTGATCAAAACCCAATTCAGTCCCATAACCCAGTTCTGAATAATATAAATTCTGGAAATGGTAGAATAACTCCTAACAAGATTTAGGGTCATTTTTCAGTCATGTATACCACAGCTGTTGGCGACCAAGCCTATCATTTTTGTATGAATGCATCTTAAATTAGATGTCTTACATCTACCCAAAAGTTTAAAGCTTCAAATATTGGACTCCACAAAATGGAAAAATCAATAAATAGGCAGAAAGAGATAGAGACAGGAATTATCATTGATATGATTTGGAAACGCATGCAAGTACACTACAACACCTTAGTGACTAGTGTTTGTATCAACAGAGAAAAGAAATACTAACAGCAACATGGCATATTTACACCCAATTCATGGAAAATTGGTATACTACAAAGTCTAATACCATAGATATCTGACAAAAGAGGAAACGAGTGAACCTTGTAATTACCTATGAATTCCACTTGGAAACTGAATATGGTGTATTACAGGAAAGTTTAGATCATTGTCTCCCAGAAACTCATAAAGCCTACAACAATAGAGTAAATGGTTCGTGTCAATAGAGTAAATGAATGCCAAGGATTATGAATGAGCACTTGTGGAAAAAAGCAAATAATATTTCGTCATTGATGAAGTGTCTAGGACAATGCCTCACTGGTTTGGAAGCCTTATCATTGCAATTTTATCTCAACAGTGATTTAATGGAAATTTAGAATTCTTACCTCCTTGCTGCATGCACTCGGCTTATTTTCTCTTCACTGAATGGCAGGTCATAAAAAAGCATTGTAACATCAAGGCCTTTGAGAAGATCCAGAACTTCACAGTAGCACTCATAATGTTAGTGGAAAATACTTGATCATTGAATTTCATAATGCACATTTAGCAAATTATCCTGAATCAAACATGAAACAATTAAGCGTACGATGTAAAATTATAGCAAGTGGTAAAACATTGTTTTCTTCAATTTCTGTAGCTCTTAGATTTATTTCTTTTATACTCTAGACAAAAAAGAAAAAAGTAAACATTTAAATTACATATGAATGGCTTTGGCATATGATACCAACAGATTGAGAGAGAAAGAAATTGGTAAATAGGTAGTAAGTGAAAGGGTTGAAAATTAATGAAGTTCATATGCATATTCATGAAAGGACTTTGCCATTAAAATAGGTAGTTTAATAGATAATACCTTCTTTATGAGTTCATAGAGATGCTGAAGAGTGGAGATTGAGTAAACTGTCTCTGCCATTAAAATATATAATATCATATTCTGCATCTGGACTTTGCCCTGAACTAACATTAACATCCTTCTCATTGTTTTGTGCATAGGGAAGAAGGTTATGGACTTCACGCCAGTCCGCAGTAAAAAAACAAATTTCCACCCCCTTACCACACTATGTCTCTTGCAATGTTAGGGGTTGGAAGCTTGGAACATTTGCATTTACATTGGGTATTGTGAGACATTGCAGGACCTCAGCATTGAAGTCCTAGAAATGAATAGCAGCTGCACCCTGATGCAACATCAGAGGCTTAAGGAATATAATCTAAGATGCTAAATTTACAAGCTTAAGAGACAAAACCTAACCTCAAGGCAGGCAAAGATACCAGGAAGTCCATGGCCACAGCCAAGCTGGAAAATTAATCAAGGAGCACAGTAAGGCATACAGAGGAACGGGTTAGAGGAGATAAGTGACGCTAAATTGTTAAGAATAGAAGCCTTAGTCTCATCAATACTATTTCTTTATCAATTGCAGATTCACCACAAAAAAATTAACACATATCTCAGACCTTAAAAACACTACAGCCCAACAAAAGCAACTGCACAATATCAATTATCCAAATTGAAGCAACCCCCAAATATTGGTCTATTGCAAGACTCATGAGAATCAATGCTAAAGATGTGCACGAGGCAGCCATCATCAAGATTGTTTATAAGAAGAAGAAGAAGAAGAAGAAGATGATGATGATGACGACTTTGATAAGCTGATTCTCTTTTGAACAATTCTCTTCCACTTTGTTTGCCTCATCTCTTCTCCCACCCCCATAGCTTTCTCTGCTGCAAAAGATCAAATTATCCCTAAATTTGAACCAAATCTAAACCAGTTATATCCTTTCTGATAAAATGAAACCCAACACAACCAAGCTCTCAATCCTTTCATGAAATAGATATCAGGTGGTAAAGCATTACCCAATCACCACTAAGCTTCTCAAATTTCACACAACCAACAAAATATTCCAGATTTGCTTGATTTATAATATCCTACCTTCAAAATTAGTATAAAACATCATCCACATCTTTTTAATATCAATCAAATCATTAAACCTTAAGAGCACCAAATAGAAAAATCCATGAGACCCGTCCGCAATTGAAAATAGCAAACAACACAAATTCATACTATCATATTATCAATACATAAAGAAGGCCATTAGATAAATCAAACTCATACAAGAATCGTTAGATGAACGAATACAACCGAGCCATTCAAACAAAAATTCACATACAAAAAAAAAAATCGATGAAGAACAAACCCTAACCTCGAGCTATGAGACGAATGCGATAAAGGTATTGGAGTCGAAGGTGGAAAAAGGTTGGGTCTTGGACGAGGATTGGACCTATATCAAAGTTGAATGGAGTCGTCGTCACTCAATTACAGAGTCTCACCGGGACCTCTAGTCAACCAGCTCCGGCGTCACCAGAGACTTATCTAGATGAGTCATGGAGAGAGACAGCAAGGGATGATTAGGGATCTGAGGGATGGGTTTCAGTGGAGAGAGGGTGAATTCCACTGGGTTTACACTTAGGTGTGGAGCTGGGCGCGCTTCGATTGGATGAGGGATTTTCTTTTGAGTTGGACGCGAAGGTTGGCTATGGATGAAGAGGAAGGTATCTGTGTTTCGGGGAGAGAAGGAGACTGATGAAGAAATTGTGTTTTCATGGTGTTTTGTATGGCGTTGGAAATAAATGAAGTAGGAGACACAAGTTGATAGCCCGAACTTAAGTCGTCAAACACCGGGCAGTTGGCTCTTTTTATTTTGTATTCATGAATCACACAACACATAAATGAAGTTATGTTGTCTGATTCTGCACATTTAAGTTTGAGCTGAGGCAGCAAAGAGGGGAAGTTCCCGCTTTATGCAATCAAAGTTTCAATTTTAAGGGGGGAATGAGTGGTTTTTCGAGGCACATCCAAACCTCCCAATATATCTTCCTTGATCAGACAATACAAAAACAAAAATTGTTGTATGACATTTTGCAAGCTACACTCATACAAAAGATATAACGATTCTGTTGTACAATATAGTACAAATTTAAGGCCAAATCTGAGTCATGGTTGGGGGGAAATCTGCCGCTCATTTTTTTTTCATTCACACAACGAATCGTTTTTGTAAGTGTGGTGCAATTACCTTCTTGCTAAATTTTTTTGAATTTTAATAGCCTTATACAACGCAAGTTTTTTAAACGTGTTGTATTATTCACTTTCTCTCATCACACAATGAATTTTTTTTTTTCGTTGTGCAAAAAGTGTTGTGTGTTTAAGTTATTGGTGTAGTGTTTGGGTCTAGAAATCAACAATGTAGCATCATGAACTTTCTTTTCATGCATAGCCATGAGGAGAGGTTATAAGTGACAAGTATAACTGGCCAACAAGAATATTTACTACTCAAAGAGCTGTGGGGATTAAAGGCATCAGATGAGAGTGCGAGTCTATGGTTCCTAGGATCATTACCAAATTCTGGCCATTTTTGGTCTACTAACTTCCATTTTTGGTATAAATCTGAAAAAGGACAGCTCAAGGTAGGAAAGGGACAAATGGTCTACATGAGGAGTGTAATGCAACCAGATAACATGTATAAACTTACGGGTTCTACGGTGGTAGGTGGAGATGCAGTTTGTACAGAGCAAGACAAGACTAGGCTTTGGCATAGACGGTTAGGGCACATGAGTCAGAGAGGGTTGCAAGAATTACACAAAAGGGATCAATTGGAAGGTGTAATGAGCTGCAAACTTGAATTTTGCAAGTATTGAGAACAAATCCAAATGAGTATTGGACTATATTCACACAGATGTTTGGGGGCCTACACCAACAAAATCAAAGGGTGGAGCCAGATATTTTGTCTCTTTCATAGATGATTTTTCGAGGAAGGTTTGGGTATACTTTATGAAAACTAAAGACCAGGTTTTCACTTTCAAGGAGTGGAAAGCTGAAGTTGAAAACCAAACAGGCAGAAAAATCAAGTGTTTGAGAAGCGACAATGGAGGTGAATATAGAGATAATAAGTTCTTACAGCTGTGCAAGGATGCAGGCATCACAAGACACTTTACTGTTAAGAAGACTCCTCAACAAAACGGTGTTGCAGAAAGGATGAACAGAACTCTCATGGAGAGAGAAAGAAGCATGAGACTTCATGCGGGGTTGCCTGAAACTTTTTGGGTAGAAGCGGTTAATCATGCATGTTATTTGATTAATCGATCACCTTTTAGGGCTATTAACTTCAAGTGTGCAGAGGAGGTATGGTCAGGAAAGCCAGTTGATTATTCCAACTTGAGAGTGTTTGGTTGCAGTGCTTATGCACATATTCCCAGCGATGAAAGAACCAAACTGAAACCAAAGTCCCATGAGTGCTTGTTCATTGGCTTTGAGAAAGGGGTGAAAGGTTATAAGTTGTGGGATATAGTCAACGACAAAAGAGTGATCAGCAGGAATGTAATCTTTGATGAGAAGACTATGTCGTTAAATGAGGAGATTAATAGCAAGACGGAGAAGATGGTTGTTGTTGAAAAAGAAGCAATCAAGATTTCATTAGCAAAACCATCAGATGAAGATTCCCAAGCTCAGGTGGAGCAAATTGAGCAAGTAGGGAATGATCAAGGAGCTATTGAAGAAACAGAGCAGCAACAACAGTCACCAGTTAGGGCTCAGGTGGAGCAATCCCCACAAAGGGGTCGAAATTCCCCTATCCCACAAGCACCTGAGTCATTTAAGAGATGCACAGCACTTGACAAACCTAAGAGGAATCCAAGAAAGATACAAAGATTTGGGTTCGAACAGGAAGAAGATGTGATTCATGCTCTGAGTATAAGTCAAGGAGATCCAACTACTTATCAAGATGCCATAGAAAGCGAAGAATGGGCAGGTTGGATTGGTTCTATGACAGAAGAGATGGAATCTTTGCATAAGAATTCCGTGTGGGAGTTGGTTCCTAAACCCAAAGAAAGAAAACTTGTTGGCTGCAAGTGGGTGTTTAGGAAGAAAGAAGGAATACATGGTGCTGATGCCATAAAGTACAAAGCACGTTTGGCGGCAAAAGAGTATTCGCAGAAAGAGGGAGTGGATTATGACGAGATTTTCTCTCTGGTCGTCAAACACACTTGAATTCGGTTATTGTTATCCATAGCAGCTCAGTATCATATGGAGATTGAGCAGATGGATGTGAAAACTGCATTTCTGCATGGGGGCCTCGAAGAAGACATTTATATGTCGCAGCCAGAGGGTTTTGTCGAAACAGGAAAAGAGGATCTGGTTTGTCGGTTAAAGAAGTCCCTATATGGACTTAAGCAATCACCAAGGAAGTGGTATAAACGTTTCGACACATACATGCTGAAAATAGGCTACACAAGGTGTCTATATGACTGCTGCGTTTACTACCATGTATTTGAAGATGGGGAGATTATTCTACTACTTTTGTATGTAGATGACATGCTAATTACATGCACGGATATGTCGAAAATTGAAGAGCTTAAGAAGAAATTGGGAGCTAAATTCGACATGAAGGATCTAGGAGCTGCACAAAAGATCCTTGGAATTGAAATAAGGCGGGATAGAAAAGCTGGTAAAATTTGGCTGTCACAAGAAAAGTACATTCTGAGGGTACTTGAATGCTTCAACATGGATGCAGCTAAGGTTGTTTCTATCCCATTAGCTGCACATTATCAGTTAAGTGCAAAGCAAAGGCCATCAAGTCAAAAAGAGATTGATGCGATGAAGGATGTCCCATATGCAAGCACAGTAGGGTGTCTCATGTATGCGATGATTTGCACAAGACCAGATTTAGCTCAAGCATTGAGCGTTGTCTCTAAGTACATGTCAAATCCGGGTAAGCCCCACTGGGAAGCAGTGAAGTTGATTTTGAGGTATTTAAAAGGGACTAGGCAGCTTGGAATCATGTTTGAGAGAAAACAAGAAGTAGCATGTGTGGGTGGTTTTGTGGATGCAGATTATGCAGGAGACTTAGATAGAAGGAGGTCCACAACAGGTTATGTTTTTACTTATGGAGGAGGACCTGTGAGCTGGAAATCAACTTTTCAAGCAGTCACAGCTCTATCTACTACTGAGGCAGAATATATGGCATTAACAAAAGCTTCAAAGGAAGCTATTTGGTTGAATGGGCTGGCAAGTGAATTTGGAATTCACCAAGAAGGCGTGGTAGTGAAGTGTGACAGTCAAAGTACCATTCATTTGGCAAAGAATCAAGTGTTTCATGCAAGGACAAAACACATTCATGTTCGCTATCACAGGATCAGAGATTAGGGTAGAATCTGGAAATATTATTGTGGAGATAGTTCACATAGATGACAATGCTGCTGATTGTCTTACCAAGCCCGTTGCTGTAAAGAAGTTAAAGCATTGCTTGAACTTGCTCAGTGTCACAACATGCTGATTTGTGGTGGAGCACCTCCTCACTTGAGGTGCGTTGAGGCAAGAAGAGTCTTGCCAAGGTGAAGGTTCTTGAAGGTTTGTTCGGGATTACTTCAAGAAGTTCAAGACATCCTGAAGGTTGCAGCAATCGTTTTTGGTATCAACTCACCAAGGTGGAGATTGTTGTGTTTTTGGCTCGTTGATACAATCTAAAAAATTATGATGCAGGATTCAAATCCAAGTCTAGAAAGGAAAGAGGTTTGCGCGCAACTTTTCTATAAGTTCTAGGAAAGTTAGTCTTTCAAGTTCTATTAGGATTTGTATTATAGGCTTTGAAAAGCTTAGTCTATTAGGGTTAGGAATCTTAATCCCATGTTGTATCAGCAGCTTCTATGTCCTATAAATAGGAGATGCTGGGGGTTTTCTGAAAACGGAAGATAGAGAGTGCAGAAAACTGAGAGTCAAGGTGATAGAGAGATAAGAACTAGTCAGGAAGGTTTGAGGGATCTATAATAAGTACTTGTAAACACTTAAATTCTTCATAGTGCTAGTGAATCTCTCAAGAGAGATCACGAAGTGGACGTAGGCTAAAGTTTTGGCTGAACCACTCTAAAATCTGCTGTGTTGTTTATGTTTCAGTTCATCTATTATTCTGATTTTGCTTAGGTAGTAAGACACAACGATCCTAAGTGGGCTTACACAATAAATAGAAAGCCCGAGTTCCAAGTAGTGGATGCCTTTAACTTTATCTATGCTTTTCTTGCATATACTATATTTTATATGAGGCCTCTTGCATGGTTTTGAAAATTATCTGTTTTACACTTGAAATGGTTTGCGTGGTTGGATTGATGTGTTGGCAATTGATGGGGATGTAAGGAGATGTTTGTTCCTCCTTGAGCCACCGGTGGTGGGCAGTGTGCACCATGCCCTTGTTATTGAATTATCCCCTTTGTCTCTAGCCTTGTGATAATTGAATTTCCGGAAAGTGATTGGCTAGATGGACGGTTATGATGGAAGTTGTGGAAGGAGATCAATTGTCGTGGAATTGTAATTACGTGGTGACGATCACGTGGAATCGCAAACCGGTTTTTATCTATTACTTTTTCTCAAAACGATAACTCATGTTCTTAAACTTAGATATGGGGGCGGGCATGGGCAATGACTGGATGTAGGAGTGTGAGATCCCAAATTTTGAAGTTAGTCAAATTTTTTTTTTGAGGTTGGATATGGAAAGTAGACATCGCCACGAGTTCGCAACATTTTTCAGTGAATTTTTCTGGTTCCCGAGCTATTTTTAAGGAATTTTTGAAGTTTGGATGCAAAACAAATTAGGTGACGACGTGGCGACTCATTATTGGCTGAAAGCATGACTTGGTGGCCAAGGAGTAGCAGCCATACGTGCCACTTACAATTACAACAGTCATGGGACACATGTCATTTGTTTAGACAAAGTTTGCTATATGTTTGACAAGTGGCATAAGAAGGATGGTGAATAATTTAAGTGTTGACACATGGTTGTTTCTTATTAGTCATTTCTCCCTATATATAGGATTCAGCCATTTCTTCTTCCGTACCCATTTTTTTCGGAGAGAGCTTCTCTCTCTAGCTTCTCGATCTCTCTATTTTCTCTCTCTAAAATTTGTTTTAGGCATAACTTTTGAACCGTAAGTCCGATTTAGGATCCGTTTTTGCCTACGGATTCGTCTTGACGAGCTCTTTCTATTGATGGAAAGAAAATTCAGATTTGGTGAAACTATTTTTTGACGACCTAGGAGGCTTGATTTTATTTTGTATTGTTCACGATTATCGGAAATAAGGTAGGGGGATCTCGGGGAAACTTTTTATGATTGGATGTTGATTTTATGTGCTTCGTGTATATATTATTCTTGTTAATATTATTTTTATGATTTGTTTGATAATATTTGAATTACATGTACTGAATGTACGTTGATCGATGTAACTATGCATGTTTCATGGAGGTGGTTATTCATCAACTGTAAAGGTATTGGGGGAAAATTATGATTATTTGGTGTTGTGGGAAGTTATCTTTTGTGTAGTTGAGTCTAAACATTGTAGGGATCAAGCTCAGGCGAGCTCGTGTGCATATTTAGGTTTAGAATATCGGCGGTATAATTGTCGATATATTTGGGTGATTTGGGCTTGGAGATCAATGTTTCGGACAAGATGACTAACAAAAGGGGGTTTGGGGAATTTGATTGAGTCAGGGGATTAATTTATATGTTTGGATATTCAAGTCACAGTTGCAAAACTGTAAAATACACGGTATGGGACGTGTAGGCTTGCGTATTCTGGTATATGAATTAACGGGTATATAAATGGAGTTGGATTGCATCATTGTTTGATATGCATGTTATAATTGAAATATATGATGGTATTATCTTTGGTCAATTATCCATGAGGAAGTTTTATGTCCCTACTGAGCCACTGGTTGAGCTCACCCCTTAACAGATTTTGCAGGTATGGAATCAAGATACTAGGGCAAGAAGTTCTGATATGTATATAATGTCAATGGGTTGTGAAACTTGTGTTTCCGTTATGTTTGTTTGGAATAAAAAATGAGTACTAGTGTACTATGTGATAAGGAATATGTAATATATGCTTCCGCTGGAATTTTGAGATCTTGTTATCTAGTTTTAGTTCACGATTTATTTATTTTTTTTGTCACATTTTGGTTATAGAAATATTAGTTCTATAATTAAGATGTGATTCACACCTTAACTCGAGATTAGAAAATTAGCTCGAGTCGGGGCGTGACAAGGAGCCTAACCCCTACTTTAGTTTGTTTTCCAGGCTGTTGTTGTCAAAGCTTGGGTACGGAGGATAATCCTTGGAAGCCACAATTTGTTTTATTTAAAGTTTATTTTTATTTGACATGTTCGATCTCATTAAATTTTTGTAACGATATGTATGGTTGATGATGCATGAGATTGCTTACCACCAAAGTGGAACTCTAGGGTTAGAACCTCCACTTGAGCTTAGGTCCTAGTGGGTAGACCTAGAAGACTCACGTAAATTACCATTCAATGAACCTAATGTAAACTTGGGCTAAGAACTAAAAATGATGTAGGTTCTAAATTCAACACAACACCACCTTCCTTTCCTCTTCCTCGCCTAGTTCGTAATCTTGTGGTTACAAGCCAAGCCCACTATGCAAGCCTAAGAATTTCGGGCTTATAGATTTCTTGTTCTCCAACCTAAAGGCCATGTCTCTTTGAGGAATTCTAGGCCCAAAGGACTTACTCCCTAAGTGTCGCGGATCTAGGGTTCCTTGGGGAGGCGGCGCTGTGGTAATCCGGTCTCCGGGTCGCCACAATAACCAATCCGCAATATCAATCATAATCACCATATTTGTTATCACCACCTTGGTTATACTATATGAAACCACACACATTTATAAGAAAATCTCAATCACAACCCATACCAATTCCACACCAAAGCTCCATTCTTCATAACATAAACGCATCATTTAATTTATATAAATATGTAGTCATCTACTCAGGAATGCCACTAATACGAACTATAGTTCACAATCACAAAACTCGAGAAACTCATTTTTATGCTTAAAAACTCATTTTCCATACCTGTGAACCGCAGTCATATGAACCGTAGTTGATCGAGTTCATATCATTTAAAACAAATATTCATTTCCTAAAACGATTTACAATTTATCAATTAATTCATAAAAATAAGTAAATCCATTATTAAATGAACCACGTGAGATTTACTTACCTAAAATCCAGCTGCGTCTTCAACAAAACAATATTAATTATAGAACACCCTCTGTCAAGTACATAATAAAATAAGATCACAACTCAGCATACGAATCACAAGCAATTTAAAGTTCGAAACCCCCGTTCGAACAAAAAATACCGATAGTAACGCCAATTAAGGCGAAACCTCATCCGAGACCACCTAAAGTCTCCGGAACACTCCTATGATCAATATGTCAAAGCTACAAATTGATCGAACTACCATGTCCTCACGGATCAATAACCGAGACAATCGAAAATGGTAAAAACCCTAACAATTTGATACGAACTCCGAAAATTACGTATTAAATATCAAAATGCTTGTATCGACGAGTAGATGATAAATAAACCAGAATTTGCTCTTGACATGGCCGGAAACGCCGCCAAGTGCCGTTATAGGTGGTGGCACATTGTCGTCGGACCGAACTCAAAACTACCTAATCGAACCGTCCAAAAATGTACACAATGAAGAGAGGAACAACTTTTATACCTGGTGCTAAGTCAGATTCAGCTCAGATTGTCCTAGATCAAGCTCCCAAGATTGATTAATCGTGGTCGTCTGATCTGCAGAACCGATATGAGCCGTTGATCTTCCAACCTTGATCTTTCGCTCCACACGCAAAATCGTGCTTCAAGGCTAGCACAAGAGTGATCAAGAGGAGAAGAGGAATCCAGAACCGAGAGGATCGGTCAGTGTGATGCCGGAATCAGCAAAATCCGACCGGGTCGGATTCCACAGCTCTGATCCGCCGCTTATGGTGATTGTCGTAGCCGTCGAGCACCAGAGTGAGGACGGGGAGGTAGTGGTGAAGAAGTCTGCGTTAGTGGCTTGGTCGGAGGACGCCGGAAAAAGCCAGAAAATCCGGGTCGGGTCGGCCTGGTTTCGTCGATTCTGAGGAGAGAGAACGGAGAGAAACCGAGGGGAGAAAAATATAAAAAGAAAAATTCTGGGGTTTTATGAAAAATCCCAGAATTTTTCTTAGGATTAATTTCAGTTTACCCCCTGAGGTTTGGAGGTGTCATTATTTCACCCCCTCTACTTTCAATTTTGATTTTTTACCCCCCAAACTTTCCAATTTCAATCAGCCGTGTCCAATTTCTCCTATTCCGTCAAAATTGGACGTTAACTCTGACCTTTGAGAGCTAAAATGGTCATTTCAAGATAAAAAAATATAAAAAATATAAAAATTCCTTTTTTTTTTTTTTTGTCTTCAACCTATACACCACAAGTTATAATAGGTTTATAAAAACAAAAAAAAATACTCTAGGTGGTTGAAAGCCGCTCGCTGGTCTACGATATTTGTGATATATCTCCGATAAAGTGAAGAATTTTAGGATATATCCCCAATGAAGTGAAGAAATATCTGTGTAAAATCATTTTTGGTCTACGATATTTGTGATATATCTCCAATAAAGTGAAGAATTTTAGGATATATCCCTAATAAAGTGAAGAAATATCTGTAAATATTTGTATATCCCCAATAAAGTGAAGAAATATCTGTGTAAAATCATTTTTTACATATATTTATTTACAGATAAAGTGTAAAATTATTTTTTACAGATATTTCTTCACTTTATTGGGGATATATCCTAAAATTCTTCACTTTATCGGAGATATATCACAAATATCGTAGACCAGTGAGCGGCTTTCAACCACCTAGAGTATTTTTTTTGTTTTTATAAACCTATTATAACTTGTGGTGTATAGGTTGAAGACAAAATTTTAAAAAAAAAATTAAAAAAAAAAAAAAGGATTTTTTTATTTTTATTTTTTTTATCTTGAAATGACCATCTTAGCCTTCAAATGTCAGAGTTAATGTCCAATTTGGACGGAATAGGAGAAATTGGACACGGCTGATTGAAATTGGAAAGTTTGGGGGGTAAAAAATCAAAATTGAAAGTAGAGGGGGTGAAATGATGACACCCCCAAACCTCAGGGGGGTACACTAAAATTAATCATTTTTCTTATTTATATAAATTTCCCAATTTTTCAATTGCCCATAACTTTCTCATACGAACTCCAATTTCCGTGATCCACATATCCACGAACTCGTATCGACGCGCTTTACAACTTTTGTGAATGAATTTTTCGTACAATCCCAACGAATAAAATGTCAACCTTTTGACCCCTCAAAAATAAAACGTTTCGAGAATTTATTCGTCCGAAACACTTTCACTCCACCCCTGAACCACGTAACGTAAGAATGACCTATTTAATAATTTCCAGAAAATCATCATAAATTAATAATGAATTTTTGTGGTATTACATAAACAAAGCACTAATTCCTTACAAACAAATAAGAACCAATTCCTCATCCATAAGCCGCTTGAGATACACCAGTCCAACTTGAGATAATTACCAATTCCATGGGAATCATGATCTGAACTAAATTGGCACTTTAGAGACCTTAAAAAGGCCTAAACTGCCCAAACAGGTCAAGCTCTCGGGCCAGGCCAATGCAAAGCACTAAGTAATGGACGAGGGTCTCAAGGCACCCTCTAACCTGGCCCAAATCTGAAGAGAATCAAGACTACTTCAGTAGGCCTAGAGGAGATTGAGCTTACATGACCCCAGGCCCAGACCCAAAGGTCCAAACCCAGGCAAAGTGGCTAGTAGGAACCCTTGCTGGCCCCAAATGCTAATATGCCACCATCACCATCAACACCTCTGGCTGCCAGCCCTACCGAACAAACATGGGCAGAAGCCTTCGACGCTGCAACTTGAAAAATAGCCCAATCTGCTCTAAAAATTGATCTGCAAATCCGCGACCAACGACACTTCTCTGAACCGATATGAAAATCCACCTTCTCGTTGCGCTCGACCTCACTCTGTCTCCCTGACCCTTGAAACATAGATCGTACCAAGCCAACAAACTGCCGTTGATCATTCCACCTCCCCGACACGCTGAAATCCGAGAACTTTCTACACTCTGTGCTTACCGCCCATGCTTCCTCCTCACGCCTAAAAGAAACCCAGAAAAAGGAACACTGTGCCTTGCCAAGGCCGATGCCGGACACTGTCAAACAATGCATCACCTTCTGCTCAAAACCGTAGGGCTAGGTTCGATTTTTTAACATAGTTTGAATAGTTGTTGGGTGCAGCTATTGCCACCCAACCATTTTCTTTGTTCACACTATTTGCTCGTTACACTCTACATTTTAATTTTAGTATTAAATTTACTTATCTAACCCATTCCATTTTCTAGAAATATCCTTATATGACATATCCAATTCTAAAAAAAAATTAAAGAAATCTCTAATTTAATTTATACCAATAAAGGAACTAAAATATATTATATTTTCGTAACAAAATCATAATTTGATTTACTTCCATTTTTTAATTTTCTCTTTAAGTTTCAATGTTCGTCTATTGGAATCCATGTCCGAATATTAGTAAGTTAACAACTATGAGCAATGTGTTCAAGTAAAATGACAATTGGAATTGGTCTACTCATTTCATTTCATAGTCCCTTTATATAGGGATAGAATTACAACGGAAATATCGATTACATTAATGATACTAAATGCTGATTGATCCGTAATTGTGCTGATTGATGGTAATCACTGATTCATTGATTCCCTCTCCGTCAGTTGCTTTGACGAAGGCACACAATATGTTTTTCCTTTAACACTCCCACTTGTGCCAAGTCAAAGCGAAATGGTGCATGAGTTGTTGCCTCACTAAAAACCTTGCCAAGTAACAATAAAAACCCTGTGGGACAAAAAATACGCCTTGGTCGAAGGAAAAGAGCACAACGCACATTTTACATTTGAGGATGACATGTGTGTGTTAGACTCCCCCTGACGTCTACACCTCCCCCTAATACTTACATTAATCAAGGGAGCTTGGAAAGTCTTCACATTCCCATGCTTTTCACATGTTTCTCAAATATGGCCTTAGGCAATGATTTGGTGAACAAATCTGCTATATTCTCCTCAGACCTTACTTGATTCACTTGAATCTTGAGGAGGGCCTGTTGTTGCTGATTGTAGAAAAACTTTAGTGATATGTGTTTTGTATTATCACCCTTGATATGCCCTAGCTTCATCTGTTCGATGCAAGCTGTATTATATCTATTAATGCAAGTAGGCTCTTCAGTGGTAGAACTCAAACCACTAGTCCCTCGAATATGTGTGATGATAGCTCTTAACCATACACACTCACGAACCACCTCATGTAGAGTAATGATCTCTGAGTGGTTCGAGGAGGTAGCCACAAGGGTTTGCTTGGTTGATCTCCAAGATATTGTCGTGTTCCCAATGGTGAATACATAACCGGTTTGGGAACGACCTTTATGTGGGTTAGAGAGGTACCCAGTATCAGCAAAACCAACCAAAACGTCATTTGGCGTTTCGGTGTAGGGAGTGGCGCTTTCGCCATCAACATTTCCTTTAGGGATTGCAGTTCCATCTGCGGTCCCTCTTGTCTCTCTGTAGGGAAAGAACAGTCCCAAGTCAATGGTTCCTTTTCGGTATCGAAAATGTTCTTGATACCATTCCAGTGACGCTGCGTTGGCGCTGAGCTAAATCTAGCTAACAAGTTCACTGAGAATGCAATGTTTGGTCGAGTACATTAGGCTAGGTACAATAATGCGCCTATTGCACATAGATAGGGAATTTCAGCTCCCAACATCTCTTTGTCATCTTCCTTTGGACAAAATGGATCTTTCCTTGCATCCAAGCTTCGACCGATCATGGGAGTGCTAGCAGGATGCGCTTTGTCCATGTTATATCGCCTGACTTTTGGACATACCCAGACTGGTGGATTAGTATTCCACAAACTCGGTGTTCTAGTTCAAGGCCTAGATAGAATCGAGTTTTCCCAAGATCCTTCATCTTAAATTCGGATTTCAAGTAGCTCGCGGTTTCTCTTATTTCATCAAGAGTACCTATTATGTTCATATCATCGACATATACAACTACAATTGCAAATCCGGAACTTGTTTTCTTTATGAATACACAGGGGCATACTTCATCGTTCTTATATCCCTTCCCAATCAAGTAGTCACTTAGACGGGTATACCACGTCCGTCCGGATTGTTTCAATCCTTAAAGTGTGCGTTTCAACTTAATTGCAAACGCACTCTGTGGTTTAGAGTCACTTGACTTGGGTAATGTAAGGCCATCAGGCACTTTCATATATATCTCTGAATCTAGATCCCCATAGAGATATGCAGTAACCACATCCATGAGCTGCATTTCCAGTCCTTCGAAAACTACTAAGCTAACTAAGTAGCGGAACGTTGTAACGTCCATTATGGGAGAGAATGTCTCCTCGTAGTCAATTCCAGGGCGTTGTGAGAAACCTTGCGCCATAAGGTGAGCCTTGTACCTTAGGACTTCATTCTTCTCATTACGCTTTCTGACAAAGGCCCATTTATGTCCTACAGGCTTTACACTTGGTGGGGTTAGCACTACTGGACCAAATACCTGTCTCTTTGTCAGAGAATCTAATTTTGCCTGGATTGCTTCTTTCCATTTAGGCCAATCTGCTCTTTGTTGACATTTTGCAACAGAGCGTGGTTCGATATCATCGTGCTCTATGATTCCTTGAGCAACAGTATATATCATCAATGTGTATGGAAGATCTTTCTATCAACTCATACGCACTCTCATAATCCTCTAAGATTTCTTTGTT
This sequence comes from Rosa rugosa, assembly GCF_958449725.1. NCBI lineage: Eukaryota > Viridiplantae > Streptophyta > Magnoliopsida > Rosales > Rosaceae > Rosa > Rosa rugosa. The sequence goes on along the minus strand of NC_084821.1, from coordinate 29,148,125 downwards.
CTCTGGAATCATTTTTAACATCGGAGCGTCCTCCAGTATTGATTCATGGACATAACTATAATCAGAGACAATCTCATAAGAGGGATTGTATACATTGATGATTGGTTTGTGCCTTACTCGCCCTCTTCTTCCTTGGGTGAGTGTCAATCGAACCAAGTAGCCTCCCCCTCTTCCTTGGGAAGCCACGGCCTCAACCACACCTCCACTAAGTGTGGTTGCAGTGCCTCTATCTGCGGCACCGTGCCCCTTGTTGGGGACTTCTAACCTTGCAGGCACATTTGCAGCTGGTATATGTGATCTCGTCACTTTTGCGATATCAGTAAACGCATCAGGCATCGAATCTGCTATGTTCTGAAGATCGATTATTCTTTTCACTTCACTTTCACATTGTGAAGTGCGGGGATCAAAATGAGACAGAGTGGGGACAAACCACGATAATTCCTGTCGTTCCCTTGGAAAATCCTTTTTCCTATCTCCCCCTAACGACGGGAAGACTGTCTCATCAAAGTGACAATCCGCAAATCTAGCGGTAAAGAGATCGCCTGTCAAGGGTTCCCAAATAGCGGATAATTGTTGGGGATTCGTATCCAACATAAGTACTTAATCGTCTCTGAGGACCCATTTTGGTGCGCTGTGGGGGCGCAATAGGCACATATACTGCGCAACCAAATATGCGTAAGTGTGAAATGTCAGGCTCATATCCAGTTACCAACTGGTACACAGAAAATGGTTGGCTAGCAGTGGGTCTTAAACGAATAAGAAAAGCTGTGTGCAATATTGCATAACCCCATACAGATATAGGCAGGTTGGTGCGCATAACCAATGCCCTAGCCACCATCTGTAGCCTTTTGATGGTGGCTTCTGTGAGACCATTTTGTGTACGCACATGGGGTACAGGATGCTCTACATCGATCCCAATAGACATGCAATAATCATCAAATGCTTTTGATGAAAACTCTCCAGCGTTATCAAGCCTTATAGACTTGATGGGGTGATCAGGGTGGTGAGCCCTTAAGCGTATAATCTGTGCTAGGAGTTTTGCAAATGCAGCATTTCTTGTGGACAATAAAACGACATGTGACCAGCGTGTCGAGGCATCCACCAGAACCATAAAGTAGGGGTGGGCGTCCGGACCCGAAAAACCGAAAGCCCGACCCGAAAAACCGAAAAAAGCCCGATTCGGTTCGGGTTTGATATAGAAATTCTCGGTTCGGTTTAGGACCCGACCCGAATATATTTTGTCGGTTCGGTCTTGGGCTTCACATATTCGGAGACCGAAAGCCCGATCCGGCCCGATTTTCCTCCATCTTGACTATCTCAGCCAACCCGTTCATGGCTTCATCTGCAAATCCAGCATAGCATCCCTTTCTTGATTCAACCCCAGACCTGTTAGCAATTTTGGCTGAAAGCCTGAAACTCCAGACCTGTTACTCCAACTTTGTGCTCCAGCGGTGGTGGTACCCAATCGGCAGCAGAATAATTAGATCCAGTGATCTGGGCACCTATTCACCCAAGTCCTCCGGGTCAACCCAACACTCAGTTCCACGATCAAGACGACAAGATCGAGTCCGTCGTCGTCGAATTGCAGAAGGGAGCGAAGCTAATCGTGAAGGTCTCCAAGCTCCGATCTTGGAGCTATTTCTGGCTGGACGATTACACAGAGAAGCTTCTGGAATTGGATAGGTACTTCAGACATCTGCTGGAGACGAATTGGGTTAGGGACTTTTGGGTTGTGAGGTAGAAAAATAAGGATGTTAACCACCTGATGGATGGGATGCTTCGGAGAACAGAGACGGCGGAGGCGGCGGTGCAGGAGGAGAGGGGGACTGGTGAAGAGGAAGAGGCGGCGCTGGTTGTGAAGAAGAATATATGTATAGAATTGCAGAAGAAGAAGAATAAGAAGTGTCGAAGAAGACTAGAAAAGAAAGGAGAGATTAGAGAGTAAAAGAGGGCAGAGCCTTTTGTTTTGTTTTATTTCTACCACTTAGTTAGGACCAAATAAATACAAACGTTGAACATGATAGACACAGAGCATCTTGTGCTCCAGAGGTTGGGAGCAAGGAGTCCGTCCAAGAGGTCGAGGGTTCGAACCTAGCCTCTCACCCAATTTTGTGTTTATTTTGCATAAAGTTGGAAAACTGGATTTTGGGCCCGAAAAGCCCGAAGACCGAACCGGCCAGTTTGGGTTCGGTTTCTGTCGGTTTCCATTCTTGAAAAAGCCCGAACCGGCCCGGCCCGATTGTTTCGGGCTCGGTCTCGGTCTCACCAAATTTCGGGCCCGACCCGACCCGAGCCCACCCCTACCATAAAGTACTTGAATGGTCCGCATTCTGGATGGATAGGTCCACAGATATCTCCTTGTATCCTTTGTAAGAATGGAATGTTTTGTTTTGTATCTTTAGCATAGGAAGGTCTCGATCCTGTTTTTGCTAAAGAGCAGGCTTTGCAAAATGTGTGATGTGCCTTTGAAATAGTCAATGAGGCATAATGGGGGGGAGGTAGTGCTTCTGGTACTTCAGAAGGCAATGACTGCATTTGAGCAATACTAGGACCGACACCTTGCAGTGTGGCGGATTTTCCTCCCATTTTATTTTTCACTCGAAAGAAGGGATGTCTGTGTGAGTTCTTTAAAATACGGATCATCATGTCACGACCGGGGTGCCCTAGGCGGTCATGCCAAAGCCTGTATGAGTCAGTGTCCCACATTTCATTATGGGTGACAATCTAGGATTCAATGATCCGAATCGTAGTGAGGTATAGTCCACTAGATTGACTCATGAGTTTCTCTAAAATGCGTTTCCTTCCACATTCATTAGAGGTAATATAAAGGTATTCAGTTCCATTCTCACAGTGTGTTTTTACATGATAATCGTTGGCATGAATATCTTTGATACTTAACAAGGTTCGATTAGCTCTTGGTGCATACAGAGCGTATCTCATATTCTTTAGAGTATTTGTATTTATGTAGAATGATAATCTTTTCATCCAAATAATTTTTTCTTTTTCTAGATGTATTGCTTTACATCTTTATAGTGCAATTTCGAACCATATAAATATGTGTAGTAAATAAATTTGAATAAATTCAGTGCTTCAGAATAAAATTCAAAATTTATTAATAAGCCAACGATAATCAAATCAAGGTCTTTGTTCATAAATCTAATTCATCAAACCATTATTGAAATAAACTTTAAGACCAAGTAATAGTCTAATTAAAAATGAGGCATTATGCCTTCACAACTGTTTTTGGAAAATAAAATAAATAAAGCAGATCAGTCAAGATTGAGAGCATCCATTGACTTAGCAAGTTCCTCTTTGCCATTGAAGTCTGCAATTGTAAGGTTGACGTCTAGGTCATGACCTCCTTCTTCCATATAGTGAGCCTCTTGTTCTTTAGACTCTCTATACCTCTTGTAATTGGCTGCTACTCTGTTACTTGCTTGGCAGTTCTTGTACCAATGCCCAATGAATCCACACCTATAGCATGGTTCATTGTCAACTCTTTCCTTTTGCATCTTGTTTCCACGATCCCCATGTCCCTTTCCACGTGGTGCATTGTTGCCACGTGGGTAAGGATCAGTACGTCTAAACCCCTTTGCATTGGAGTTCTTACCACCTTTCATTTTTCCATAATTAGCCTCGGGAATGTTCTTTGTCCCAGTGGGCCTGACATTGTTGTTCAAGAGAACCTCTTTATGTCTCTCAGCCACTTGCAGTAGGCTGATCAGCTTATTGAATGTTGTGATTCTTTTGTTGTCATACTCCAGCCTATACTGGTCCGCTAGTATAAGCGTTGAAGTAGGAAAGGTGGAAAGAGTCTTGTAGATCATATCATCTTCTGTGATTTCCCTTCCACAGAAATTGAGACGTGCCTTTAGGCGCAACATGTCCTTGTTGAAGTCATTGACCCTTTTGTAGTCAAGCAAGCAGATTCCATTCCACTGAACAGCCAGTTCTGGGAGCAAAGTGTCATGAATGTTTCCAAAACGTCCCTTAAGGGCATCCCACAGTTCTTTGGGTGTCTTCAACTGAAGGTACTCCTATCGTAGGCTAGGATCAATATGTCGCCTAAGAAACATTAAGGCATTTGCTTTCACCTTGTTAGATAGTTCATCATCTTTGGGGTCGGTAATGGTGGCAGTGTAGTCTTTTGCCACAAAGGCAGTTTCCATATCGGAAACCCAACGGTGGTACTCAAGTCCTTCTGAGTCCAAGATGTCAAATTCAGGTCGAGTTGGATCAGCATCTACATAAACAAGAGAGAAGAAATAAATTACGCAGTCATAAAGACATCCACGTGAATTATTTTCCAAACGTATGAATTAGATTTCAAGACCAAGATTCATAATGGTCACATTTTTTTTTTTTTTCGATGCTATGTGAAAATACTTTATCACAGTAAGTGTGTATGGATAATGCGCATGAATTTTCATTATCATGGCAAAACGGATTTTATATGTTGCATTCTAAAAATTAATCATAGCATATTTAAACATAGTATATATAAAAATAAACTACATGGCATGCTCAAATTTCACAAATATACAACAAATTATATACTACACATAGTAATAGCAAGAATATATCATGCATAAAATAAAATGTAAACAATAGCATAATACAAAGCATGCGTAGGCATAATTTATATAAACATGCTCAAAATTTCATAATAAAATATAAACAATAAAATATAAAGCATGCATAAACATAATTATAAATCATGCGTAAATATAATCATATAAAACATAAATAATAAGGCATGCTCAATAATCCTAATTAAATATACCATAGTATGAAATTAAATAAATAAAAGAAAACATACTTGATTTTGAGTAAATAAAACGATCCTAGCGCACGCGCGTGTTGATGCAGGCGTGAGTAGCGATGTTTTTGGGCTTGGGCCACTTCCTCTTTTTTCAGCAATGGACCACGGGCCTTGTTGTTTGTTTTTCTTTTGCTTGGCCTGCTAAAGTTTTCTTTTTTCTGTGGGCCGTAGGGCCTGTTTCTTGTTTTTTTTTTTTCGAGCCTGCTCTTTTTTTCTGGGCCTGTTTTTTTTCTCTGGGCCGGTCCTTTTCTTTGGGCCGGATCACCCTTTTTTTTTTTTTTTTCTTTTTTTTCTCTTTTTCTCTCTTCGCGTCTTCTTCTGTTGGTTTATTTTTTCTCTGCAGACGCTGGATCTGCTTCTTCTCCTTCTGGTTTTCGATGTTCAGGTGCTTCCCTCGTCGCCGGTCTGGCCGAAGTGTGAGGAGCAGGTGCAGATCGCCGAAATCTTGTGCTGCAGGCGGTCTGTGTCCGGTGGAGGAGAGCAGGTGAGGCTTCGGCAGCGACTGTGCGAGTGGATTCGTGGAGATGGGCTGCTGGTCGCGGTCTTGGCTGTGGCTGCTAGGATCTGCGCAGGCGGGGCCGCGTGGGGCTGTGCGTGAGAGGGGAAGGCTGCGCTGGTGCGCGGGCTGGGCTTGATCGGAGGCGAGGTGCTGCTGCAAGGTGGGCTGCTGCAGGCCGGTTGTGCGCAGGGGAAGAGGCCGGTTTGGGTTGCTAGGCTCGGTGTGGGATCTGCGCTGGTGGTTTGTGAGGCCGGTTTGCAGACCGGGGGTGTAATGGTGCTGTGACTTGGCTGCTGGGCTCGGCCGGAGAGGCCGAGGGTGGAGGTTGCTGCACAGGATTTTTTTTTTTTTTTTTTTTTTTTTGTTTAGGGTGGCGGCAGAATAAGAAGAAAAAGTTTTTTTTCTTCTAGGGTTTTGGTTTTTTGTTTTCGACGGAGAGAAGAAATAAACTAGAAAATTGGTTTTTTTTTTTTCTTTGGCTATTGGCTCTGAGCGTGCTGATAACGTGTTCAAGTAAAATGACAATTGGAATTGGTCTACTCATTTCATTTCATAGTCCCTTTATATAGGGATAGAATTACAACGGAAATATCAATTACATTAATGATACTAAATGCTGATTGATCCGTAATTGTGCTGATTGATGGTAATCACTGATTCCTTGATTCCCTCTCCGTCAGTTGCTTTGACGAATGCACACAATATGTTTTTCCTTTAACACAATGAAGAATATAATGAATTTTTTTTTTTGTGTGTGTTATAAATCTTTACTTTTGGTGTTCACAAAGGATATTGCAAAAAAGAAAAAAATCAGAGAGAGAGTGCTAAAAAAGAGAAACAGAGAGAAATCCCCTCCTGTCCTTCGGCATGCCCCTACGCCGTCGTCGGACGGGCTATTGTCGACTCCACGTGAGTTGGGTGTGAGGCCGGATCCATCAATCAACGTTTCGATTGGGGAGATCACAGTGGATGTCAGTGAGGGGAGGAAGATCACATCTGTTGGCTGGATCGGGTTCCCTCTTCGATGGCCTAATCGTCGGTCCAGATCAACGTTTCGGCGGAGGCCAAGCGGTGCGGCGTGGTCAGGGTATATTCAGAGCGTCCCGATCTGGGTTGGATCGTCCGATCCTGATTCGGGTGGGCGACGACGATGGCTTCTCCCTGGTTCAACGAGGACGGCCTTTTTGCAGGGCTTGGCTCCGATCTGGAATGACAGGATTCCTTGGTGCGTCGGAGATGCCAGATCATTAACATCGTTCCGGCGAAGGTGGCGGGGCGGCGCTGTGCAGGTCCCGACAGTGGCGGCTGTGGGGGAGTTGGGCCAGGCCCGGCTGGCAGTTGATGGGCTTCCTCTTCCTTGGATTGTTGCTTGGGTTTGGGCTCCCTTCTTGGGCCTGGCTTGGGCTAAATATGTTATTTGTGTTTTTCATTTTATTTATGCTGGTTTACTGTTTATAATAAGTCACTGCTATAGGTTGGTAGGACTAGATGGGCTTCGTGCCGGTGGATGCACTTGGTGTGCCTTGTCTGTTCTAGGTAGGCGGCGGGTTCCTTGCGTTAGCAAATGGTCGCAACCTCCTAGTGACAGTAACGTGACTGCTCTAGGTAGGCGACGAGTTTCTTGCTTTGTCAAATGGTCGCTGCCTCCTAGTGGTAGGGTGAAACTACGTGTCACTGGATATATGTTCCAGTGGCAACATGATGGGAAAGCTGTGTGTATGGACATTATGCTATGCTGTAGTCGAGTTGCAGATCAAGTTATCTTTCCGTTGTGTCACCGCTGTGAAGCAAATAGAGTCGCCAGTAGAGCGCTCTTTGCTAGTTGGTGCTTTGTTGAATACAGTTGTTTAGTAGAGACTCATGATAGTATGTCAGGATGTTCTCTAGATGCTTATTGTAATCAGGGGTTTTGGCTCAATGTCCCCCCCTTGTATTCGACAGTTTCTCTAATCAAGGCTTGAGGGCAGCCGCACCGCCCTTTATTCAAAAAAAAAAAAAAAAAAAAAAGGATATTGCAAATATTTTGATGAAGTTAACACTAATGATTTTGTGAAATGAATAACGAATTTAACAATAAGGAGGGAACAAAAAGACAAAAAGTAATGAATTTAGATTTGGGTGGAGAAGATGAAGATTAATGTTATCCAATGAGAATTTAAGAAGCCTTTTTTTTATAAAGGAAATTTCATTGAACTAGCGATATAAATTGCTTAAGAGGGCATCCCTTATGAAATCGGGAGCATACATAAACCATGAATGAGATAAATTGGACAATAAAGCCAACTTGGCTAGCTTATGTGCAATCGAGTTAGCTTGACGATTGACATGAGGGAGCTTAAAAAGAGGCTGCTACTGAGACAAGAACCGCACCTCCTCCATGGCATTCCCAACCACAGAGTTGTCTTCTTCCTGGGAGTTAATTGCTTGGACCAAATGTAAACAATCACACTCAAATAGTACCTTGTTATAATGCACAGAGATTGCAAACTGTATCGCGTTCTTGACGGCCAGGAGTTAGACTTAGAACGTTGATGACGCCAGCCCCACTGGTCGAGCAGTACTGGCCATAAAACTGCCATTCCGGTCTCTAATTACACAACTAGCTCCACCTCCCAAGCTAGCATGATCAAAGCTGCCATCCACATTACATTTGACAAAACCATCCTGAGGACACATCCACCTGTGCCCCATTCTGACATTAGGAATAGATGATACATGGACGAGTTTATACTCCTCAAACCAACTTAATGTGATAATAGCAATATCAGCCGGCAACTTGGGCTTGTCTTCCCACAAGTTAGCATTCCTATTCTTTCATAAAGCCCACAAGAGCATCATGAACTTCTCAAACTGTTCCAAGGTAGTCTTCCTCACACATTCCAGCAACCACTCTTTAAATATGAACACCAGCGACACCAGTACCATGAGGCATGAGCTGCAAGGATACCGTGCACAAAACTTCCTTAGCCACGGGGCAAGCGGCCAGCCCAACACACTCCGTAGGATCATTACACAATAAGCATGAAGTCTCACCTTCGTACCCTTTTGTAAGTAATCGCTCTCGAGATGGCAGAATATTCTGGCAAGCTTTCCAAACACTGATAGCCACCTTTCTAGGTACTTTTACCTTCCAAATTGTTTTCCACAAACTTTGAGATTCATTAGCAATAGGAGGGTGACTCACCTGATTTAAAGAGATGTCTCAAGCAACATAATATGCACTGTTGGTGGTGAAGAGGCCTTTCTTGTGAGGGTGCCAAACAATCTTGTCTTGAGGGAAGCGCTGACAAAGAAGAATAGAGAGTATAAGCTCTACCTCACGCTGGGAGAAGAGCCTATGCTGTAAAGGAATGTTCCATGCAGCAGTGTCTAAGTTAATCAATTCAAACACAAAACGCGGACCATCTTCTGGAGGAGCTGACCAAGGTTTGACTACATATCGCTCCATAGGCAATCATTTATGTTTCTAGATTTCAATCTAGGCACCATTACCAACCATCCATTGTGATCCCACATCAAGGACACCCCTAGCCTCCCAAACACTCCACCATGGAAAGGAGGGTTGCAAACCCAACTCTGCCTCTCAGAAAAAACGATCAGGAAAGTACAAAGACTTGTACAACCAAGCTATCAACGAATTCGAGTTCTTTAACAATCTCCATCCCTTCTTAGCAAGCATGGCTAGGTTAAAAATATGCAAATCTTTAAAACTCATCCCTCCTTCATTCTTTGGAATACGTAGACGCTCCCATGATTGCCAATGAATTTTCTTCTTATCATTCTCATCACCCCACCAAAATTGTGCACACAACTGATGCAAATCATAGCAAAATCCTCTAGGTAACAAGTAGCAATTCATCACGTACATTGGCACTGCTTTAACGACAGCTTTAATAAGAATTTCTTTTCCACCTCCACTAAGCAGTTTGGATTAATTGCTAGCTAATTACTTTCTTTGACAACTTCTCTTCAGATAATCAAATGCTTCCGCTTTTGACCTACCCACATGAGTTGGAAGATCTAAATATCTTTCATGCTTGTCTACTTGTTGTACACCCAATACTATAGCTAACTGCTCCTGTGTCTGCATCTGAACATTCTTGGAAAAAGCAACACTGCTTTTATCAAGGTTAACTCTTTGACTAGAATTAAGCAATCTCATAAGTGTACAAAATGTTCCTGATTTGCTGGCATTCTTCCAGGGATGCCTTCCCATATAAAAAGTTGTAATCAGCGAAGAGCAAGTGATGTAGTTTGGGGGCCGTAAGAGCTAAACTCACTCCTTATAGCCAACCCTGCTGAACAAAGTGAGTTATTAAGGAGGAAAGGCCTTCCGCACAGAGGATGAACAAATAGGGAGAAAATGGATCTCCTTGTTTGATACCCTCAGATGGAATAACAAAGCCTCTTGGCTCACCATTGAGATTAAAAGAGTACCTCACTATTGTCAGACATGACATTATAAGCTCTACCCATCTGCTATCAACCCCTAGCCTCAATAGCATCTGTCATAAAAAATCCCATTCCAACCTGTCATAAGCCTTGCTGCTATCCAGTTTCAAAGCAAAAGTTTCATCACCGATTCTTTTGTTTATGTGCATCTGATGAGCTACTTCATTGGCCACCAGTGTATCATTGGATATTAACCTGCCCGGAACAAAGGCACTTTGAAGCGGAGAGACAACTTCAGTAAGCACTTTCTTTAACCTGTTGGCCAATACTTTAGAACAAATTTTGTAAATAATATTACACAAAGTTATTAGCCTAAGCTGTGTCAGATCAGTAGGCGTCTCCACCTTAGGGATTAGAGTCACATGAGTGTAATTAATCTCTCGCATTAAAGAACCAGATTTGAGTACTTCCTTTACTGCAAAACAATCATCAGGGCCTACCGTGTTCCAGTACTTTTGATAAAAGAATGGAGGCATACTATCCGAGCCTGGCGACGTAGAAGGGTGCATTTGGAAGAGTGCTCTGCGCACTTCGTCATCAGTGTACAGAGCCAACAACTTCCCGTTCATTATGCCGGAAACACGTTGTGGAACAACCCTCAGTATAGTCTGCAATGCCTCTTCATTGACCCCCTGTGAAGTGAATAAATTGGCATAATAACTTGTGACAATAATCTCCACCCCTACCGGAGAAGTAACCCACTGAGCTGCCTCATTGTTTAAGCCATGGATTGCATTCTCTCTTTTCTAACAGAAGCACGACGGTGGAAAAAAGCGGTGTTCTGGTCTTAGTCCTTCAACCAATCTGATTTACTCCTCTGTCTCCAGTACGTTTCCTCCATTGATTGTAACTCCTGATACCGGGCTGTTAGTCTTTTATTTTCCTCCACCTGAGCCGGTAAGAACTGTTGACTGATCAAAGAGTCAAGCCTCCGTTCCACGGCCGTCATCTCTTCACGTCTATGGTGAAACACATTTCTTTGCCAACCTTGAAGGAGTTTACTAGTGGAGGCCAACTTCATGCATACTTGACGCATAGGATCATCAGTTACCGGTAAAGCCCACCCTTTAGTGATCACATCACCGCACTCCCCATGGCATGCCCAGTATTCTTCAAACCTAAAAGGCCTCCTACACCTTTTCCTTATCTGCAACGGTGTCGCCCCCAACAGCGGCAGATGATTAGAATCGCCACGTTTAAGATGGACAGTACGGGAATGGGGGAAGAGAGCCTGCAAAGACGGCGTCCACAAACTCCTATCCAGCCTCTCCTTAGTTTGATGATCCCACCACGTATATGGGCTTCCGTGAAACCCCATATCCACCATACCACAGTCATCAACTGCCGTCTGGAACATGCATCTGTGAAAACCTACGTGAAGCTCCCCCCGTCTTCTCATTGGAACTAAGAATCTCATTAAAGTCCTCAGCTATCAGCCACGGTAAGTTGGATTCAGAATGGAGATATCGCATCAAGTTCCAAGTGATATCCCTCCTAGCCTGAATAGCATAGCCGTAAATGCGCGTAAACTACCACCGGTCCAGTGCACCTATCCAGGCATCAATATGGCGAGTTGAGAAGTGATGTAGGTGAACCTGGACATCATTCATCCAAAATAGGGCTAGCCCCTGACTAAACTTCCCTTTCTCCTTTGCTACAACGTTGTCAAAACCAATCTTAACACGAAGTGTATCAATCTGTTTCTCATCACAGAGAGCTTTCGAAAGAAATACAAGCCTAGGCCTTTCCTTTCTCACCACGTCGAGGAGGTTTCGACACGTAACGTTGTTGACTATACCATTGCAATTCCAAACAAGAATCCGATGTGTCATGCTGAAAAACGCAGGGCGATGGCTAGGGTTCAAGCGGAGGCTAGAGTTCAGGCGGTGGCCAGATCCGCCGGAAACACGCAGGGCGGTGGCTAGGGTTCAGGCGGAGGCTAGAGTGCGAAGGGCTCTGCTAGGGTTTTTTTTATTAAAAAAAAAAAAATTAAAGTTTAATTAATTTTTTATATATTTATTTTTCTTTACAAATTTAAATTTTAGAAAATTAGTGTGCGTATTAGTAATTTTGCACTTGGGTAATATCGTCTTTCAATAATTCAAATGTTTGTAGGGTGAATTAAGAAAAAAACAAATTACCACTAACTACACTTTTTATCCAATATTTACCATTAACAGGCCTTTTTTTTATATTTCCCTTGCGATACTGTTCATGACCCATGTGCAAGGGCCCATATCCCGTGCGGCCATTTTCCTACTAATTTTTTGAATTGTTCTGTTAATGAGAAATTACAAAAATAACCTCAACTGATTTCTAATGGTAGCACTGACCCTCAGTAGTGTACTGATCCTCAGTAGCACTCAACAATAAATATATTTCAGAGATCGCATTATGAAAAAAGAATATCTCTACATTTCATCTTTGTTTTTCTTAGAAACAACTCTTTTATTTAATAATTCCAAAAACTATTTGTACATATTATAATATGAAACTTGGACACTATCATTTATCTCTAGCTTTGCTGCTTCCGCATACAAGCAGTAGTGTACTGAGGATTAGTAGTCTGTCACCCCCAGCAGTATACTAGCCCCAGTAGTATACTGACCCCCCAGTAGTATACTGACCCTCAGTAGTGTACTGATCCGCATTAGTGTACTGATCCGCAGTAGTGTATTGGCCCCCAGTAGTATACTAGCCTGGCCTTCTCGCGTTTGCTCACTTTAGCATTGCTTTCATTAGCTCCATCCTAATCCAATAAGAAAGTACCATAAACACAAAACTAAAGCAATACACAACACCACCAATCCAATAAGAAAGTACTATAAACACAAAACTAAAGCTACTGACCATCAATACTAAACTGAGAATCCACCAAATACAGGGAAAAAAAATTGAAATTCAATTTTATTCAGCACCAATTATTTGGTCATACTTTCAGATCTGGTCCAATTATCTATCCAGTTTTCACATAGTAGGAACACTCTCTTTCACCCTGTATTATTTGAAAAATAATACATTGATGGCAAGACCTTCCCTCAGTCATGAAACAGGAATACTAATATGAAAAACAATTAGAAAAAATTAAAGTTATGATCAAGAAACACAAACCGGTCGTAATGGGTATCCATAGTAATTTAGTGATACAGGGGCCGCAGAGCCTCCTCCCTGCTTAGGATGGTGATACTTACAAGTGGCGCCAAATTTGGACATCCCCGTCCTCATATAGTACTGTAATTAACGAAGCAAAGCACAATCAAACAAGCTAAATTCATAATTTCCCAGCAATAACAAACAAACAAACAAAAGCATGAAATGATCCACATTAGAAATTACTCCACCCAATACATGTGATCTGCCTCATATCACCCTAAACCTCAAGCATCAAATTCAGTTACACAAACCAAATACCTGGCACACAGGCTGGCCCAGTCGCTCGGGGTACTCCACCGCCCCAGCTCTCAGAGCTCCGGTAACCTGAGAAACGTAAATCTGACTAGTAAAATAGAAAACAAAACAACAAATAGGACCAGATCTGAAAATTTTCAACCGGAAAGTAATGAAAGCTACTTTAACAAATAAGGAAAATAAAGGAAAGATTTGGCTAATTACCTCATCCTCGCCCTCGTCGTCGTCGTCATCTCCCTCGCCGTCGTCGTCGTCATCGCCTCCTTCAGCCTCTTCCTCGTCTTCTTCGTCGTCCTCATCGTCTATTGACTGAACCGGAGGGCCACCGGAGGACTGTACGACCTCCTGGACATCGTCGTCGTCATCTTCATCCTCATCGTCTTCATCATCCGCGTCGTTGTCGTCGTCGTCGTCGTCGTCATCCTCGTCTTCGTCGCCGTCCTCTTCCTCGTCTTCGAGGCCGTCGTCGGAGTCAGAGTCGGAGGACTCCGAAATGGACTCGTACTGCTCCAATTCCTCGGCAGTCAAAGGCTTCACTTCTCCGCCTGGATCTCGCGCTTCCTCGCCGGTTTGGCAGCCTTGTTTCGCCGGATTCGCAGCCTCCCTTCGCCGGTTGCTTCGCCTCCTCGATCTGCCAGCTGCTTCGTCCCCTACCTTCGTTGCAGCCCTAGATTGATTTAGGGAGGATTTGGATTTTGGGATGGTTTCAATTTTGGAACCGTTCTGATTTTGGGAGAAATGGGTTATGTGAGTCTCAGTGGCATGTTTCGTAATTTTCTTAATATTTGAGTGTTTTTTCTAAAAATGGGCTGACAGCCTGTTTCAATTATTGACCGCATGGGCTATTGGTTTTGGAGTCTGCTATTAGTAAATAATAGTGTTATTTTGTAGTAAAGCTCTTAAGAAAATAGAAGGGTGACAGTAACCATACTCATAGTTATTCTCTTTGTCTGAGATGTCCTATCCTTGTTTTTTTTTTTTACTTCGTTTCTATTTTTTTTTTTTTTCAATCATTTCCTTCGCAATAGATAACTTAGTTATTAGGGGTTTCTTATTAATTAATGGGGAAATGGTTATAATTAGTCTCTACCCAAACAAGAGATATTGCAGGACCAATCACAATCTCCGGGCCGCATTATGCATCATAGCATATTAGCATTTGTCAAACTCATCATACCTTGCACGGTCGTTCTTGTCCATGTAAGAAAAAATATAGAAATATGACTAGCTAATAATAATTTATTATAATATATATTCCTCATCATTGATGCTATTTTTTTTTTTTGGTCAAAGTGATAATATTCATTAATAAACCCAAAGGGATAAAACCCAAAGAGAGAGCCCAAAGCTTCGAATTACAAGCTAAACAAGAGTAGGAAAATTATACATCTAACCTAATTTCATATGAATCTGGTCATAAGAAGGTAACCCTAAAAATTAAAAAGAAAATATCCTAAATCGATACCACTGCAGCCGCCACCCCAGCCATATTGCACGCCGACGAACTGCCACACAATCATCTACCAAAATGTCGCCAAAAGAGCCCAATTCAAGGGAAATAGTCCGAGAAACCGATGCTAATATAATCCCAGAAAGCAAATCCAATCATACCCAAAATACATGATAATACGGAGGAGGAGCCAATAACATAGACTGACCTTCTCATCTCCACCAGAACCCAACGATCCGGGAGAGAACCACTGCCACCAAAGGGGGACAAAAGTCAGCAACAAAGAAAAAATACAATGGATAATGGGGTGAAACACCCACGCGTGACGGCGTGAGCACCCATACTCCTCTTGATAAGTGATTTTCACTTTATAGAGGTAGCCATGAGAATCTCCATGAAAGTCAGTGGTAGAGGGAGGAGAGTTGGTGTGGGATATTGGGTGGGAGGAATTCTGGGGGCTGATATCATATTTGAAGAATTTCTGAGCTAATTGACAAGAAATTGAAAGAACATAGTGAGAGGAGGAGATAGGCCCTCTAGATCTGGACACAGCCAGCATAATCACCACAAGAGGGTGTATAATCTGGACAAAGCTAGCAAAAACTCCACAAAGGATGCAAAGGATTATAGTTGTGGATGGAGGCAGATGGAGGTGAGTGAGGATGGAGGCAAGGGCGTAGACACACTAGGGCCAGAAGGGTCATTTGACCCTTCTCAGTTTTTTAGAATGCTTCCTGATTGGTTGAATTATTATAGACTTCTCCATAATATTGTATTTTAATGTGTTGTTTGACCCTTCTGACAGAAAAGACAAAAAAATGGTTGAACAGTTTTAACTCTCTTACCAATTATCCACAGCTTGGACAATTGCACAGCTCCACCATTCTTTTAATTTCTTACTATATTTTATTCATTTTTCTTTTTTTGGCAAAATACTATATTTTATTCATTGATCAGTTAATCAATGATTATCCTGTATATGTTTAGATTTTTTTTACTTGTTTTTTCTTTCTCCTAGTCATCTTTCTACGCTTGTATCTATATATGACCAAAGAGTTCATCTTGTCTTTTACTAGAGATTAAGCTTTTGTTTGTAACTTATTAATAACTTCAATTCAAAAAAAAAAAAATCCTTTAATTCTCTGTATAGTTCAGAAATTTTTACAGATTAATAAATTTAATTTATGGGCTAAAGTCTGTTTAGTCCCTGTACTATGCCTCTCTCATCGTTTCAGTCCCTGACATTCCAATTTAATCTAAAAAGTCCCTGAGGTCTCAATTTCCGTCTAATAGGTCCTTTCCGCGGGAAATTAGGAATTGGCCTTGAGTGAAATGTCCAATATACCCCTCAGTTATTTCTTTTTTCTTTTTTTCCTTTTTAATTTATTTTTTTCCTTTTTAATTTCTTTTTTTTCTTTTTTTTTTCCTTTTTTTTATTTTATTTTTTTCCTTTTTCCATTTTAATTTCTTTTTTTTTATTTTTTCTTTTTCCTTTTTAATTTCTTTTTTTTCTTGTTTCTTTTTTCTTTTTCCTTTTTAATTTTTTTTTTCTTTTTCCTTTTATTTTTCTTTTTTTCCTTTTTCCATTTTCATTTTTTTTTTCTTTTTCCTTTTTAATTTCTTTTTTCCTTTTTTTATTTTTCTTTTTTCCTTTTTAATTTCTTTTTTCTTTTTTCTTTTTCCTTTTTAATGACCATCGTATTCTGCTGCATCAGTAGCGCCACGTCGGCGAACCAATCCAGATCGACCCGAAACTCCAATTCTTGTTCTCCACACCAGCGGCCATTTTTCTTTTCCATCACTATTCTTCTTCTTCACTTCTGGTTTTTGTCAACTTGGCCATCAAAAACCACCATTTCAACCAAACCCAAAATCCAAATCACCATTTTGAGCAAGACCCAAAAACCTCAGAGTTTGAAAAAATGGTAGTTTTCAGTAAAAAGTTAAAAAATGGTAATTTTCAGTGAAAAGTTTCCAAATTGAGGCTTGATGTGGACAGAGAAAGTGGGATTTGAGTGGGAGAGAGAGAAGTAGACTGTGAAAACAAGAGGGGAGTGGTTTAGCGATGAATTTCCGAGCTGATTGGGAAACAGATGGGTTGTGGAGTTTGATCGGAATGGGACTGGTGGGTTGAGGAAGTAGAAAGTAGGCAAAACGAAAAAGAAAAAAGAACTTAAAAAGGAAAAAAAATTAAAAATGAACAAGAAAAAAAGAAGAAATAGCAAAAAAGAAATTAAAAAGCAAAAAAGAAATGAAAAAGAAAAAAGAAAAATGGAAAAAAAGAAATTAAAAAGGAAAAAAAAAATTAAAAAGGAAAAATGAAAAAAGAAAAAAAAATAAATTAAAATGGAAAAAGGAAAAAAATAAAAATAAAAAAAGGAAAAATGAAATTAAAAAGGAAAAAGGAAAAAGAAAAAAGAAAAAAGAAAAAAAAGAAATTAAAAAGGAAAAAGAAAAAAAAGGAAAAAAAAAAGAAAAAAAAATAACTGAGGGGTATATTGGACATTTCACCCAATGCCAATTTCTAATTTTTCGTGGAAAGGACCTATTAGACTGAAATTGAGACATCAGGGACTTTTCAGATTAAATTGGAATGTCAGGGACTGAAACGATGAGAGAGACATAGTACAGGGACTAAACAGACTTTAGCCCTTAATTTATTCTACCATAAAAATTATAAAAGGTGATTTGCCAAACCGAACGTGAGATGTGTGGATTAATGACAGCTGATTACATATATTGAGAAAGATATGTTTGATTGTATTGATAATAAAACCCCATCAATATATACTAAAATAAGAGCAATCGTTGTGAACAATTATAATTGGTTTGAAGGAATCTATTATATTTGAGTATTGTAATGATTTATGATTTTTCTTTTATTAGAAGAATGTTATATATAAACTAATATATGCAATTTTATGTTATTTGATGAAATTTTATTTTTGTTTAATCATTGTTATCTGAATTTTGACCCTCCTAGTTCATGTTTCTGGCTACGCCATTGGATGGAGGGATGCTTGGACGGTTGACTCTCAATGGGATGGATGGGGAGAAAAATCTAGAGGCGAGGAGCCTCTCTCTCTAGAATTTTCAGATGTAAGTTAGAGTCCTCCATGAATTGATCATTGAAACTATCTTAGACAAAAAAGAAAGAAAGAAAATCACAATTTGATTTATATTTTTCAATAGTAAAAACCGAATCTTTGTCCAAAATATTTAAAAGAAAAAATCCATGATATTAAAAAGAGCTTAGTCGGACAAAAGCCTCACCATTCCACAATTGGGTCTATTATGGAAATGTAAGAGGTTGGTGCAAATTGGTGTTTTCTTGTGTAGCTTAATTGGTTACAAGCGAAATTACCCATCACAAGAATTTACAGTTTAAGGAAGTTTCACCTTAATGTTTTTGTGGAGATATCATGGGTAACGGTAATACTAAATGAATAGATGACATTTGATCCAGAGTTGTAGAAAATTATAGATATAATGGTGCTCAATTGATATGAAAAAAATGTTTAAATTCCATCATCCATCTTCCATCTTCCATCATGCTGTTGTCCTCTTGTATTGACTTTTGCATGTTGCCATGTTGGGGATGATTACCTTCTACTTTTGAAAAACTCATTGCCAGTGTTTTCTTCGCCATTGAAGAAAACTGTTGTTTTCTTTGAGGGTTAGGTCCCTCAACTGATTGTGGAAGGTGCATATGTCTTTGATTATATATGCCTATCACCAAATAATTGGTGATGCTGAGCTCTTTTGACCTTTAAGATAAGAGAGTGATCTATTTTTAATTTTGCTTTGTCCTTTGATGTCTAGTATTGATAAATCTATAAATGGATCAGATTTTGATCCGTATCCGAAGCATGGATCCGTGGATACTGAACGAATTTAGATTGAAAATTTAACTAAATCCATGAGCAAGAATAAAAAGCATAACTTTATGTAAAAGAATTAATGTTATGAATGAATCTCGATTCAAATTAATGAAAAAGAGAAAAAAAAAAACATAAAACTATATCCACATATATAATCATTTACATAATTAAGCCCAGTACTGTCCCACCCACCATCCTATAAAAATTGACTCCTCACTCCTCACGGGATTCAACTGAAAATAATTGCAAGAACCACAAGTCACTCTCTCATCCATCAATCCATGCAACACTAGAATCATATCCAATATTCCATATTTGGTATTCAATTCTTGAGTTAATGGGTGTCCGTGGAAGCTCCATTTTCATCACATTTCTGCTTCTTCTTCTTGGCTTGCATGGGGGCGGCAGCAGCCCCATCAAGACCATCGTGGTGCTGGTGATGGAGAACAGGTCGTTCGACCACATGATCGGGTGGATGAAGAGACTCAACCCTGAAATAAACGGCGTGGATGGCTCCGAGTCCAACCCTCTCAACACCAGTGACCCAAACTCGAAGCGCATCTTCTTCAAGAACGAGTCTCACTACGTCGACCCGGACCCGGGTCACTCGTTCCAAGCCATTAGAGAGCAGATATTCGGGTCCGACGCCGGCAACACCTCGTCGGGAAACCCACCTCCGATGAACGGGTTTGCTCAGCAGGCTTACTCCATGGACAACACCACCACCATGTCCCAGGATGTCATGAATGGCTTCAATCCCGACATCGTCGCCGTCTACAAAGCTCTTGTTTCTGAATTCGCAGTTGTTGACAGGTACTCATAATCCATTAATTACTTCTTTTTCTCCTACCTTAATTAATTACCTTATCTATCTCTTCCATTCATTTTATTTTCCTTTCCATAAAATCTTGTGATTGTGCACAAAGCTACAAACCTTTTTCGTTTTCTTTCTGCTGGTACAGTAGAAAGGAAGTCACAAGCCCTTTTGATGTTCACTGTTTCTCATCAATTACTAAGACATTGTAATACTCATGAGAGAGACAGCTGACTGGGAGAGACACAAAGGAATCAAAACACATTAGAATTTAAGAAAAAAACAAACGCAAAGATCAAGCTAGCCTAGCTAGCTTTATATAGGGTAGGGTGGTTTCATTGGTTTTGTCCGTAAACTTTACACGTTCAGACGGTTCAGTCGACAATGGAGAAAATACTCCATAAAACTGTGTGTCCCATAGTAAACTACTAGTAATGACAGACGGAAACTATAAATACAAACAATCTAATTGGCGGTTAACTCTTGGAAGAAAAATACAAGAATAAACTATTATGGGCTAAGAAAGTACAGAAATACAGAATAATCATTTAATTCTAGAAAAATAAATCCAATTTTTTTTTTCATACCTATTTATACTATTATTAAGAGAACAAAATGGGTGTGAAATAACATATATATCCTTAGACAATAGGCCGGATAATTTAAAACAGTTTTTTATATATGAAGTTAAACTACAAAATAATAAATGAAAATAAAAATTCAGAGGAAATTATATCCGGAGATAGTGAGATTGGAAAGTTATATATTTGTGAAGAATGTGGAATAAATTCTTATACGCTATACATATAACTTCCGACTTTTTTTCCTGCAAAACGTAAAAAATAAAACTGTTTCACACATGCGATGCATGTGTCAATAAAGATTAGTATCATTTATTTTTCAAGGTTAGACTTAGAACCAAATGTAAAAGACTATAAATTTCTATGTCAGAAAAATGTTTATTGTGGAATCGCAAACTGTTATTGACGGTCAGTGAAGTGTTTCTTGAAAATCAATAATCATTTTATTGAGGGTCAATAAAATATCGAAAAATAAATTTTTATACTATCTGACCGATAGGAAAAATAAAAACAGAAAAAAACTTGGGAAATACAAAATTTTACTTTTGCCTTTTTGGTCAAGAACATATGAGAGAAATACCAATATTAGACTAGACCATAGTTGATGAGAGTGATGCTATTCTTTTCGACCATATATAGAATTAATCACCCACAAGTGGTGAAATTATCAAACGGAATCCATTTCGGTTGTTTATCTATTCAACTTGTAAGCAATAATAACCATGTTAAAAAAACTTGGCTCTGCATGCAGGTGGTTTGCCTCGGTGCCATCCTCAACACAGCCGAATCGCCTCTTTGTTCATTCGGGGACATCTGCTGGTGCAACAAGCAACATTGCGTCACTTCTGGCCAAGGGTTACCCACAAAGAACCATCTTCGAGAACCTTGACGATGAAGGAATATCCTTTGGAATATACTACCAAAACATTCCGACCACATTGTTCTACCGTAATTTGAGGAAGCTCAAGTACTTGGGCAACTTCCACCTATATGACGCCTTCAAGGCCCATGCAAAGCAAGGGAAGCTGCCATCCTACACTGTTGTGGAGCAGAGATACTTTGATCTCAAGTTCGCACCCGCAAACGATGACCATCCATCGCATGATGTGTACCACGGCCAAATGTTCGTCAAGGAGGTCTACGAGATACTGAGGGCGAGTCCGCAATGGAACCAGACCTTGTTGGTCATCACATATGATGAACATGGTGGGTTCTACGATCATGTGCCTACTCCCGTTGATGGGGTTCCCAGCCCGGATGGGATTGTAGGGCCGGAGCCTTTCTTGTTTCAGTTCAATCGGTTGGGAGTTAGGGTTCCGACCATCTTGGTGTCACCCTGGATAGAAAAGGGTACCGGTAAGTACCAGTACTATACATCTTTAAACTAGTTTTTGTTATTTCTTTTGTTGGTACTGTGCTCATGGCTGCAGCAACAGGATTGTCTACAGTACATTAATGTACTAATACATTGAATAGACTAGTTTGATACAGAGTTTGAGATTAAATCAAGCTAGTCTACTTATGCATGGAGTCAGTCCACCTCTATATATCAAATCTAGTCTATTTGATATATTGGTAAATTAATGTACCGTAGAACTTTCCACCGGCAGTGCCCTCTTGCTGAGGTTTAGGAATAAAAATCTAGAAACAAAAGCATATGCCCCTAAAAAAAAAAATAGAAGTCTAAAAGCAGAAGCATTAATATAGAACCTATTGCGTGCATTATACTTCATGGATAACTAAAGGAAAGGGAACTGATGTGATGGTCTTCTTCTTCTTTTTTTTCCTTCATTTGAGTCTTTGTTTCTAGGTTACGTATCATGTTGAGGGGAACAAATCAATGTCTCATTAGATACGAGTGTGAAATAATGAAAATCATGGCATCACTTTCACATAAATAAATGAAAGATAGCGGGGTTGATAGCCTTAGTTAAGTATACATAACTATTTAGCTGCTGGTTTCACTCAGGTAGTCGTTATCAGTCATTGAGTTAGATAATCATTCATTTGGTACAACTTGTCAATTACAATACTTGAAAAGACACTGGGTTGGCTTCTGGGTATAAACACAGCTAGCATATACTTGTATGGATTCTCTCTATTTTCAAATGCACAAGCTTTCCAACACGCAATGTTTCAGTTACATAAAACAGTACGTACGCCATGATTTAATACGATTCCAACTGACACAATCTTTATTACTATTGGCATCATAATTTCTTGGTACTGCCAATGAATTTTGGTTCTATAGGCTACTTCACATAGAGAGGAAGGGGTTTTACTTTTCTTAATTAACTGATTGATTCTATACATCTGTGGCTGAATATCAACACGCAACAAGAATAAAGAAATTATCTTTGGAATTGTTAACTCTGAGTATGACAATGATGAATGATGCATGCAGTTGTTCATGGGCCTAACGGATCACCATTTCCGAATTCGGAATTTGAACACTCGTCAATTCCAGCAACTGTTAAGAAGGTGTTCAACCTGTCTGCACCATTCCTAACAAAGAGGGATGAATGGGCTGGTACCTTTGAAGGCATTGTGCAAACAAGGACAGAACCCAGAACTGATTGTCCAGGTTAGTCACATCGACTTCATTACTAGCTAACCAACTAGAAAAAGACCATTTGTAAAGTGCATGGCTCCTAATGTTTGATTGTTTATTGCCTGCAATGTTAAATTTGAGTAGAGCAACTACCTGAACCAGTCCCAACCAGAAACAGCACGGCAAAGGAAGACGCCAAGCTTAGTGAATTTCAGCAGGAGGTACTGCAACTTGCAGCCGTGCTAAAAGGAGATAACCTATTTACAAGTTACCCAGAAAAGACGGGGAAGAAGATGACTGTCAAGGAAGGGAAGGAATACACTGAAGATGCACTTAAACAATTCTTCGAGGCAGGGCTTTATGCTAAGAGAATGGGAGTTAATGAAGAACAAATTGTCCAGATGAGACCCTCCCTTACAACAAGATCATCCAAAACTTCACCAGAACACCCATAGTTAACCAGACAGAACAGATAAATGAGATAAAGCTGTTACTGGATCCTACGTGCAAATGTAAGGGAGCAGTCATATGTTTCTAGATCCATACAGATATAAGGAAAGAAATTATTCTAATAAAGTATCATAATGTTTATAGCCATACATATCTGAGTCTATCTATTACATGCATCTTTGATTAAACAAAGCCTAAATGAGCAAAGCAGCATTAGTAAGTGCAATTCCTTGGAACCACATTACATTCCTATAAGCTCTTTTTTTTTTTTTTTTTTCTCAGAAGAATTCCCATAAGCCCTTAGACCATGAGTAAGCCCCAGCCCCAGCCCCTAAACCCTAAAGGTCCTTTTGCGTCTCAATTTAGTAAGTCAAGGCTAATTATACTGATTTCAGAGTTCCCATTAATCTCATTGGGTTTAAAACAACTCAAAGTGCACGTCATATTCCAACGAGTAAAACCCACCACTAGGGTCAAAACTTTCTTGCACCGGACAAAATGATACCTAACTTTCAAAAGTGATCAAAATGATACCTAAATTTTTAAAAGTGATCAAAATGATACCTAAATTTTTAAAAACAAATCTGTGGTGACCCGAGAGGGGGGTCCCACAGCGCCGCGACTCCGAGCCAATGAGGAACCGACATGTCACGAATGACATCCCGATAACTCATCAACCCGAAATCACAAGGCCTTTTGGGTTCAGACTGTTGGTTTACAAAACACTTTCTTGGACAAATCACTCTAGCAACCGAACAACATATTTTTAAAGGCGGAATTTAAAGTGTGCTAAAGGATTTGGGCCTACAATAGGAGCCCAATTTGGGAAATAACAAATCACTAAGTAGATACAAATATGGGAGACGCGCCCCAGGGTTACGGGTCTCCCGGAATTTTTGTAAATAAGCGAATACGAAACAAATAAATAAATAAATAAGTTACTTTAAAATCCGATAAAGGACCAAAACCTTCTTTTAACAAAGTCAAAGAGAAATACGCCAAGCCAGGTCATGTGCCTCCCCTGTACGCTTCCCGACCACATGCTCGAACCTGCACACTATAGTAGGGGTGAGCTTTCGTCCTCGCATGCCCAGTAGGGGCCGACCCAACCATGCTAGGTTTGAAAGATAATATACTTGAAATTATTTACTACATAATATTGTGCACGTTTATCGAAAATACTTTAAAAAGAGGCAACCACAAACATTTATTTCTTTTATAAAGCATATGCAGTATGCTTCACACAATTTGGAGCTCCGAGATAGTTACCTGCCGGCTAAAATAAAACAAATCGGTGACCGACCTGGTTCGTCATCCTTCGAGAACCGGCCAACTACTCTGTAGTACTTCCGACTACAAGTAGCGAAAGTGTCCGTTTCCTGGCCCTGAGTCTCCTATGACTGGTTCACTGTCTGTACTCACTCTTTCTCGACAAACATAGGAGCACGGCCCCCTCCGGAGGTTCACGGTTATCGACACCGTGGGATCCCTAGGAATCTACGCGTCTAGGTCCCATTCACTTTCAGGTCACAAGTACAAACATACAAGGGGTACAATATCTCAACATGCAAGTCTAGCCTCGGTTTTCGCAATCAACAAGTATCAGTTATGAGAACACAGGTATCACGAGGCATCGACTAATGGACAACCAAAAACGTATTTACAGGCAACATACTATTTTACTAGTGCATTCCACACATAGAAAATCCTCTAACAAGGAAGGGACAGCTCACCCTACCTGGATATGGAGTGCTCGTCCACATTCGGGTTCGATCCCGACTTTCGATCTTTTATCCGAATCCAAGTGCACACGCTCGAGTCCTTTGAAATAAAATTAAATCAATGAGTACATTGACATCATTATAACTCAACTAACCGAGCAACCAAAGCATTTACTTAATTTCCTTATAGTCCATTGGATTATCCTTTAATCGAACAATGATCTAGAACTTGTGTTTGTAGAGATCTTCCTTTAATAGATAAATTCTATTACCCATTCCCAAATAATCCAAATGACTACTGTAGCATTTGAATCATTCGAGATATGGCGATTATTAGGGCTGGGCTCGGGTCGGGCCGGGCCCGAAAATTAGTGAGACCGAGACCGAACCCGAAAATGTCGGTTCGGGCCGGTTCGGTCTTTTTGTAAACTGAAAACCGACAGAAACCGAACCCATTCGGGCCGGTTCGGTTTTCGGGCTTTTTCGGTCTTTTTTGGGCCCAAACATTTATTTTCAGTTTTCCACCGAAAAACAAAAACGAAACAATTTTTTTTCCTTTTCTAATGCCCAACACCACATCATTGTATATGTTACATGTGATCAAGATAAAGATTTCATTTAGCTACAAAATCAAAGGTCACCAGCAGCCACGGGGCCCCTGGATGGGTCTCTTTTTGGCAACCTAATATAAGGTGTGTCACTGTGTTGTAATATATAAATTGTAAAGTATCACAAGAATATAACTATCCTAATGGAAACTATAAGGGAACCTTTCTAGGTTGTACATTGGAACGTTTTACAAGTCATCCTGCAAAGAAAAGAGAAAGGAAAACTTATGTAAGGATAACTTTCGGGTCGGTTCGGGCTTTCGGGCCCTGAAAATATGGAACCCGAGACCGAACCGATTACATGAATATGGAACCCGAGACCGAACCGAACCGAAAATTTCTATTCTAAAACCGAACCGAATCGGGCTTTTTTCCTCGGTTCGGGTCGAGTCCTCGGTCTTTCGGGTCCGGACGCCCAGCCCTAGCGATTATACTTGGCACTTTCACCTTCATTTCTTTACCCTTTTTACTTTAAGAAAACAAATGGCAATTTCCATTCCCGAATATTCCACTAAATAAATTTCTTTCAATTTTCGGGACATAGAGAAATTAACAAAGCTATGATCCGAAATTAAATTTTAGGTCAACTCGTTAGACCTTTCTATTTTCTTGGTATACCTTAGCTTCCTTAATTCCCCTTTTTATCACCAAAGTATTTACTAAACGGATTTCCCTTTTTGGTTACTTAACCAAATTATTCCGCAACCAAAACCTACACCAATTACCAAATTTAGCATCCAACTTTCTTTCCATTTTCATTTACCAATCCTGAAGTCATAAAGCTAAAGCGCCGATTACATTCTTGTACAACATTTCATTTGTCACATTTACTAACTTTGCACATTCTCAACAAACCAAAACTGCAGCAGAAACAACTCTAACAAGACTTAAACCTTAATAATTTTTCCTCGTCCTTACCAAAAGGATTTGATTCCAAAACAGAGGCATCCTTCACGATTCCAAGCCTTCGATCATTCCTTAACAAAGTTAATACCGATAAAACGTATCAATAAACACTTTGGATACATTAGCAACTTCAAAACGAGAATTCCAATAGAGTATTCATGTTTCTTACCCAAATCTCTTCAAATACAAGTCGACTCTAGCACTCTCATAAGGCAGTTCCATCACCCTCAGTTGTCTGGCTACCACAATAGTGAAACTGACCAAGCAGCTCCCCTTCTCCAAAATCTCAGAATTTCACAACCTCCATAACGTACTGCTTCTTGCAGTCCTTCTGGATTCTTCACCATCCCATTAAAACTGAAATCAATACCAAGACCAGAAGCTCCCCTCTCATTTCAATTCCCATCCTCCAAGTCCCGAATTCAAGAACATCAACCAAAAGAATTGAACATCAGCAATCCACTACTTTGGAACTGAAACTCAACCAAATAACGAAAGGGGGCTTCGAAAACGGCTTACCAGAACAATAGGACTACGCCGGCAAAGTTCACGGTGGCATCAAGGTTTCTCACACGCCAGCGGCGGCGGCACGTGTGGCGGCTCTGGTTGGAATCGGAGGTCGGGTGTTTGGACTATTGGAAAACGTGAGACGCTGATTCCAACCATGGAGGTGGTTTAGCTCAATTCGCGCTAGAGATTGGAGAACGAAGGCATGCAGAGCTATAGTTTCCAGCGAGCTTGTGCGGCGTTTTCTAGCGTTGGAGTTTGAGGCCAAGGTTCTGGTTCTACTTTATAGGACATGCTGCTTCGATTCATGGTAGTGAGGGTTTGAATCGATGGCTGGAAATCAGG
This sequence comes from Rosa rugosa, assembly GCF_958449725.1. Classification (NCBI taxonomy): domain Eukaryota; kingdom Viridiplantae; phylum Streptophyta; class Magnoliopsida; order Rosales; family Rosaceae; genus Rosa; species Rosa rugosa. The sequence goes on along the minus strand of NC_084821.1, from coordinate 29,121,130 downwards.
GGATTAAGGTGGCAGCAGCGTCGCTGCTTTGGTGGTCGCGGGTGGAGGCCGGAGGCGGTGCATGTCGACGGCAAGCCTCGGGTTAGGGTCGGTTTTGGGCGCTGCATCGATTGGTGGAGGCAGTGTGGTGAGATGGTGGCCGGATATGGTGCTTTCCAGTGATGGTAGAGGGAGGAGAACGGAAGAGAGAGGTTGGGGTCGATGCATGGCTTCGATTTCTCTTGGGTTTGGGTCGCATCTTGGTGCTGCATTGATGGGTGGTGGCGGTTTTTCAAGGTGGTGGTCGGAGATACGGTTTTCCGGCGTTTGCAGAGGGAAGAAGAGAGAGTGTGCGAGAAAGAGAGGTCAGGGAGAGAGAGAGAACGCGGCCGAGAGTGAGGGAGAGAAATGATGCTAGGGTTTTCACACTCAAGGTTTTCTATTTATACCCATCTGCGTGAAATGCCCATTTTACCCTTGCTACGAATTACGAAACTCCTCTAGCTAATTTCTTTCGGGTTTTGGGCTCGGGACGTTTCTTTAATTCGTTTTTCGTCGGAACTTCCTAAATTAATTCTTGACTTCGTCCTAGGCCCAAAACTCAACTTTGTTAAAACTAAAAATTCAAATCTTCACTACAACTCAATTCGCCTTCCTTTCAAATTTGCTTCGACGATCTTTTGCTTCAATGAACTTTAGTAACCTTCTAGGCCCAAAACGAAGGACGCTGGCCCAAACTTAAATCATAAGGCCCAATAGGTGGTCTCGACACCAAATTAATCTCCAAAGTCACTTCCTTCACTTAAATCACCTTGCGAAAAATCTTATTGGCAAAATATTACCTTCAAAAATTAAACAAAAATTTTCGGGGGCTCACAAAATCAACTTGATACCCAACTTTCAAAAGTGATCAAAATGATACCTAAAGTTTTAAAAACAAATCAATTTGACACCTCCGTTTAATTTTTTGTAACTTTTTGTTAAAATTGATCATGTGTGGTGCAGTATTTTATGGGGTTATAATAATATTTTACACAAAAAACTATTTTTCAATTATTTTTTATTTTACTTTGTTAATTCTCTTCTTCTTCTTCCTCTATCTCTGCCTCTCTCTCTCTTCCCATTTTTCTTTGTTTCTTTAGAAGTTGGGAAACATCCGAACTTTATTTGGTTCTACGATCGATGGTAGAATTGAAATTGAATGAAAGATTTTTTTTTTAATTCTATAGAAGAAGAAGATTGGGTTATGGATAGGGGCGGGCGGAAACCGAACCAGGAGGTCAAAACCGGCCGAACCGGGCCGAAAATATGGTGGCGGTTACCGAACCAGAAAAAGCAGTGCATAAATCTTCTGCTTTCGAATCGGACCGGATCGAACCGGGTTAATACTTTGAACCGACCCAAAAAAACCGAACCGGCCTGTTTATTATATTTATATATATATTTTTATTAGTTTTCTTATGTGTCAATTTATGACTGGTGGAAATTAGGTTGCACGTAGAACACTCGCACCCGATCACGCCTAACCCTAAGTAACCCTAACCGAGTAAGCGGCCTCTCATTCAGTCTCCACTCTCCACTCTCACACTCGGCCTCCCATCTCATTCTCTCTCTCTCGACTCCACACCGAGTCCGACTGCACACCGCCGCAACGACCGCCACAACGCTTCACGCCGAGCCCGGCTCCACACCGCCGCAACGACCACCACAACGCTTCACGCCGAGCCCGATCTTGCTGCAGAACGTTGCTTGCTGCCCAACCACGTCGATCTTCACATCGATATGCAGTTTTGTCGCCTCTCTGATATGGACTCGGTAATTCGCTTCTCTGTTTTCACTTTGATCTTCATGGACTCTCTATTGTGATAGGTTTTCTGTAAAACTTGTGAGGATTCAGATTTAACTTGTGAAACTTTGGATTTTAGGGTTCGGGTTCAAATCTTCATTTGTTCTTGATTTTATTTAAACTTTCAGAGACCTTCACTGTCTCGAGTCTCTGGACTCTCTCCTTCTGTTCAATTTTGATGCAAATCAAATTAGGATTTTGATTTAGGGTTTCGGCAAATCAAATTAGGGTTTTAATTTGGGGTTTCTGGAAATCAAATTAGGGTTTCTCGTTAACTTTTTGTTAGCTTGGAGTCTGTTGTTAACTTGTTTATTGGAGTCTGTTGTTAACTTGGAGTTTGTTGTTAACTTGTTTATTGGGACTTTGTCTATCTGTTTGTTTTTATTTTGTAGATTGGTGAAGGGACGTCACAGACTCCAATTGATTCTAGCATCGGAACTACACCAAGTGGATGTGTCTGTAGAAGAGTGAATGATGCTTTAAAGTAGAGAGATGCATGCTATGCTGCTGACTTGCTGCTATTTTGGTGTTGGCTGCAGATTTGCATATCTGCCTGTTTATGTTTTCATGAACTGTGTTTAAGTTTGAAACTCCTTGTTAGTTAAATTTGGGTCTGTAATTAACTAATGGACTAACTATCTGTTTCTGGACTTGTGGTTGACTGGTTGTTATGAACTTTGCTCTATGGTTTATGACTTTTAAGTTTGTCGGATTTTTCTCCCTTTCTTCCTTTTTGGACTTTATGAAACTGTGTATTGAACTGCATTTTTTCCTCTTTATCCTTGTTGTATTGAACATTTCATGGGCAGGTTGAGTTTTGCATATTTATGCTTGCTGCAAATTATTTGGGCCAATTGGGCCCTAAATATTAGTTTTGCTTTAACTTAATATTTGTGTATTAATATTTGTAATTGGGCCGTGAATAAATAAAAAGAAGCCCATTTAGAACTGAACCCGAACCGGGCAGAACTGAAAATTCGGGTCACCGAATATTTCGGCCCAGCCCATTTAGAAACAGTTGTCGGTCCAAATTTAGGCCCAACCGATGACTCTGGGTCGAAGTCAGGTTCGGCCCAAAACCGAGCCGGTTCGATCCACGCCCACCCCTAGTTATAGATGATTGATGGCCCTCTGACCACAAATCACTTCAATTTTTGTGCTTGATTTTGCATTTGATTTAACAAAGAAGTTTAAAAAAAGGGCTAAATACTGACTACTATCCTGTAGTTTGGGTCTAAAATCAATTCAGTCCCTAAACTTCTAATTTCATCAAGAACACCCCTGCACTTTCAATTTTGATCTAATAGGTCCAATTTGTTAGTCTTCCGACAATTGAGTCATTTAACTTGTTGACGTGGCTCATATATGGCCTATGTTTTATGATGTGGTGTTGAGGTGGTCTACATGGTCAATTTTGGAGTGAGTCCCACTATTAGAAATCTATCAAATAAATAGTTTTTCAACAAATAATCCAACTATAACTTGAACTCATAACAGAATATTAATGAATTGGATCTATTAAATCAAAATTGAAAGTACAGGGGTGTTTTTGATGAAATTAGAAGTCCAATAACTGAATTGATTTTGGACTTAAACCATAGGGTAGTATTTAGCCCTAAAAAAAATAAACTGAGGTATCAAATTGATTTGTTTTTAAAACTTTAGATATCATTTTGATCACTTTTGAAAGTTGGGTATCAAGTTGATTTGTTTTTAAAAATTTAGATATCATTTTGATCACTTTAAAAAATTTAGGTATCATTTTTATCACTTTTGAAAGTTAGGTATCATTTTGTCCGGTGCAAGAAAATTTTGACCCTAGTGGTGGATTTTACTCTATTCCAACAAAAAGTTGAATCATTGGAATATAATTTGTTTGGTTTGTAAAAATGGTAAAAGTCAATAACACAATGCTTACGACTGTTCATCTATGGTAGTGGGAAAATACATGGGGAAATGGGAGAATTAAGAAGAGAAAAGAAGGGGGACGGTAGTCGATCTTTATTTTGTTCTAAAGCACGCTATTGTAATTTGTAGGGTAAAATTCTGGAGCTTACAGATGTATGCAACATCTTCAAAATGTATATATAATAATCAGAAGGCATAAGGCTTCAGTACCAGGCATCTTAAACCGTTGACTCACGAACATAAACATGCTGGAAAAATAGCTGCATTCTTTGGTATTCAACAATTAATTCTAATTAGCAAAACCTCCCAAATCTTGTTGGAAAATTATGATATGGAGGTCAAAATGTACGTATTCCCAACAAGTGTAACAAGTGAATGGTATAGATACAAAAGAATTTAATATCCTTCTTCAAGGCTATATTTCAAAGAGCGTCAACAGCAAAAACGTACATACTCTTTGACTCAAGAAATTCCTCATCTAACTATCACAGTACTCTTGCTATGCATAGTTTGTATTGGCAGACTCTGTAATCCTTTGAACTATCAGTAAACAAGAAAAGAATCGATTTGCATATCTTACTTTTCATCACAACCACTAGTCAATGTCCCACCCAGGAATGTTGGCAGTTGCCTCATTAACCATCTTCACAAGCCTTACCTGCAAACAAGACGGAAGCTCTATTAACCAGATATAGATGAATTTCATATTGCATGTTTGAATAATCAATGACCAGTAAAGACATGAATATTTTAATAAAACATAAACATGTTGATACCAGTTATCAGAATGAAAAACAAACATCAGAACCAGCAGCTAGAATAACAGTAAACTCTTTTATGTGTAAGCGTACATTAGTTAATGTATGGGTGTGCGTGTGTTTTAGTTTTATTTAGTTCCTCTTCCCTTCTCACGTTGGTAGAAGGGAGGTCAGGAGAAGATAACAAAATATGTGTACTTTTCACCCTTACTAAATTGGCTTGCAAAAGTCAAATTTCAGAACTTTTTCGGGAGAGCCATTTGCCATCCACCAATACAATCTATACTGGAGTCATCGAACTTGGCAGTCCTGGAGGGTCTTCTCTCTATTTTTGTTTCTCCTCTACTCTTCCTTGTGGCTACTAAACAACAAGCACCCCATCATTCCCTCCCCTTTACCTCGCTCTTTCCACAATTTCACTGTTCCTTCCTACCATGCATAGTGTAGAGTGTTTGCTGGTGTTACATATTGCACCTGCATTAAATGTACCTGAATACTACAGTTATACAAAGTCAAGTTCTATCTCCTCACAACAGAATTATCTGCTACTACTCTTTGGTTAGCTCTAAACTTATACATATAAATCTAGTATAAGATCTTCTCAAAGGACACCTTTAAATAAACCTGAATGCTAGAGTAAATTAAAGTTGAGTTTCTATGTCTCTCGACAAACATATCTGCTACTGCTCCCCTGTTATATATAATTCTGTTATAAAACATTATCAGAGAATACTATTAAAGATGCTTACACACGTATAGAGGAACTTAATATACATTAACTTATCAAAGGAACACACAAACAATATCAAATGAAGTTATTATATTTATATCTAAAGTAAAAAAAATATGAACACTTGTAGATATATACTTTAGGGAAGATACTATTAGTGGCCTTACCACACTTTCAGGAACTCCTGGAGGGGGCAAGGAGAGGTTTCTTGGTGGAGGACCACTGAGATATGATCTCTTGTCAAAACGCCATTCTCCAACCTTCCCATAAGTCAGTTCCCCCTAAATAATTATTCAAAAAAAAAAAAAAAACCCTTGAGAAATGAACAATATTAAAGACAGCAAAAATTATTCCCAATGAAGAATAGAAAAAGAAAAGTTAGTGCCACTTGGAAAGAGATGGTGAAACTTACGATTGCAGCTAAACTGCCACTCATGATAAATTAAAAAAAATATATATATATACATACATACAGAGAGAGAGAGAGAGAGAGAGAGAGAGAGAGAGAGAGAGACCTTTAAATTGTAGTCGCATCCATATGTATAATGGATGATGAACCTCTTCCCAACTTCCAAATCCCATGGAGGCTGCAAGTTTAAACTTAAGCATGTAAGATCACTCTGTAACTTGATGCAATAGAGAAAATCAAGTAAAATATTGACAAGATAAATAAAAGTATCATTCAAACCTGCAGCATAAAGTCTTTACGAAGAACATGCTGCACACCATGCAATGCAGATGCTACAGCATATGCATACCTAAGTTCAGCAGGGAAATGACCAAAATCAGATTAAATATCAGCAATTTCATGATACCCACTGCACAAAAGCTAACTAATTTGTGATCTTCTGGATTATTACTCACATCTCAAGCACCCATCCAAAAGCCTTATCAGTCTCTACGTCATCCTTCATTCTCAAAGAAATGTTCACCCATGTGGGAGCAATTTCTTCCAGCAAGGACTAAAGCAAATGACTTGATCAGTACATATTTCAAAGATACTATTTTTAGTGACAGAAAATATTCAGCCAGAGAATAGCATAGCAATATTCGTCATGAGATACGATGATGGTGATAGGAATAATGTTCTATCATTCACAACCACATCATTTTGGAAACGACAATGGCAAAAGTATAGTTATCTTATTATAGTTGAAGGAGAATTGCCAATTTGATCAAAATTAGTCACAGAAGGACTGTTATCCTCAGAATGATTTATAAACTATTTCTTCATTTCAAAAGTATGGTATGGACGTAAGATGGGCAGCGTGATTCATAATGATGAAAAGAGCAATGAACTATATCTACATAACATAGGCATGTGCACACCTCTTGCTATAAATGTTCGATCATTCAGAATCACATTACTCATATTATATTAGCAAATAAATTACTTCACCTTCTTTATGATTACAGGAGAATTGCCAATTGGATCAACATCAGTCACAGGACCTTTTTCCTTGGGATAAAATTTCCTAATTATTCTTGCATTTTCAGCCGGTTTAATGTAGAAAAATGGAAATCCTGCTGGACTATTTCCATGTGCCAAGTTGGGCAAAGGATTTACAAATATATGGTCAGGTTCAGCCATTAGAATGTATCTGCAATGTTCATGATAAACACCCCAACTTTTAATTCATCAATGAGGAGGACAAGTTTTCAAGATATTATGAAGGAAAAAAAAAACTTACTCTTCCTCAATTGTTGCTTTCTCCAGCCATTGCACAAAAGCCCATGGTCTATTTAGGACAATATAGCCCTGGATACAACATCAAAGAAGAAAAAGAAAAATGAAATCAGTTCTGAGGTCAGTTAAAACATCGGTTAAATTTTCTGGTTAGGTGGACACGAATCTGCTAATACGAACAGCGGAGTTGTCTCTGGCAGTTAAAAACAAAGTACAGAGCAAATTATTGCACAACATGTGTTAGTCCTAGTGGTATCAAGTAAGGTAATTTAAATTGTGTACGCAGTTGAATTTGGGACACCCGTTCATCTCATAACAAGGGAAAGTTTTATTTAATTATTATTCCATGTGTGCATATATCATGTTGCGAATTGCATGGCTCGAACAAGTTAGGTTAATTTAAATGATATAAATCTCAAAATTCTTTTAATACATAAAGCATGGTAACAACTATAGATATGACCAGAATAGATTTCAAAGAAAATACCAGAAAGAAAAATAAATATAAAAAAACACTTATATTATCACCTGGATCTATATAGTTTCCCCAATGGAATATACGAGCCCTTTATCATGTAGTGGTACAACAGACAAGCTTCATATATCATAGCTCCCCTACTAGTTAAGATATGTCGGGACACTTCTTACATATGACTGTTTCAATATCTACTTCCTGTCAGCTATTTTTATTAATGATGTTAAGAATAAGTGTGATTTCATCTTGCTATATGCATATTAATCTGCTCCGGAAGGAGGACTGGTATGAGGTATGAAAAGCACTAGTTCTTATTTGTATGCTATTAGTAATCCATAAATGCCTCCGCTTTAGTGAAAAGGATAAAGAGAAAAAGGAAAAAAAAAATAGAAAAGGAAAAAAGCAAATTACAGATGCTAATGCAAAAACACAAGAAAATCAATTTAGATAATGCAAATTGATCCACAACTTACAATTTTCATTGTCACTTAGGTGATCTTCTGTCATTTACGAGATATTTTACTCTATTATTCATGGTCGGGAGTATTAGATTTCATATAGTTTATACATGACTTCTACTTTTGACTATGACAATATGCTTGCAGAAAACCAAATGCAACTACTAAACAGATGCTTTAATGTACTGAAAAGACAGGATATTAATTGATCAGTTCCTTCTTTCATTTACGCTTCATACCAATGATACCTTACGGACAGAAGAGTATTTTCTTGTATATTGAAAATCATATTTTACTTTGAAGTAGTGGAAGAGCCTAATCGCTTTGAATTGAATCACTTCCTCCCATAATTTATGTTTTATGAGATATTAATCGCATGCCTTTCTAGCGAAGATGAACATTAGTAAAGAAAGAAAGTCACTGTCAGACAACAAGATTTGAAGAAAATAAAACTAGCTGACGAGAAAATTTAATATACACCAATAATACAAGTGACAAAGCACAACCCAACTTGCCAGGAAGAATGAATTTAAATAAAATATTTTAGTTTTTTAGCTACAAGAAGTGCAGATAAGAGATTGAACAGTGGAAAAATTCTCACCTGATCCAAGCCTTCTGGGAGTGGATCAACGACAACAGTTGGAATCTCATCCATCAAATTGTCAGCATTTCCGGAATGTAAAACTCGAGTGAAATTTCCCATATCCGATCCAGGCATGCCTTGTACCTTTTTGTACCAGTAATACATAATTCGAGACTGCCATTGGCTATAGGGAGCATCAGTGGCTGTAAGCGCAACATGAAACTTTGAGTTCAAATTTCCTGCTCTCCTTGCGTTTTCGGCCCTCCAAATAACTGGTTCTTTTAATAATTCCGATTCATCTGCCAGCAAAAGCGCCGAGTAGGAAGCTTTGTTGTGTATTACTATGCTTAGCAAGTTATATGTAGCAAAGGAAAACCCAAGTGCCAAAAGCACCAAAAGTATTGGTGATACGCGTCCAATACTTTTTCTCCCGATCATCCCTTTATGTCTCAATAGGAACACCGATACTGAATCCCCCAAAATTTAATTCAATTCCTTTCTGCTGCCAACAAAACTTTTTTAATACAAACCCATTAGGCTTGTTGAAATCCTCAGCTCCACAGCTCAACTACACAATATACGAAAAGCCACACTTACTCCAAACTCATTAATCACTATGTTTTCCTAAACTTCTATCGAGTCAATCACAATGCTAAAAGAGCAACGAACAATTCGGCATCACTTTGACAAGCTAATGTATAAATTTGACATTTAGAAGAGCCACATTTCCAATAAGAAACAAAAGGAGCACATGTCTGAATTCCAAAACCAATAAAACAACAACAAAGAAGTGCAAATTTTCCAACATATCAAAGAATTCAGAACAGCACAAACCCATCAATCAAAACAAAAGCAAAAGCGAGGAACACACTTAAACTTACAACTTACATGATTATGAGCTTACCACACAGATCTAGAGTGAAAACAATCAAGCGGGCACAATTAAAACTCAAACAACACGAGAAGAAAAGAGAGAGAGAGAGAGAGAGAGAGAGAGAGAGAGATGAAGCAATGTATAGTAAGCTAGCAGAAGGCAGTTGATAACTGAACAAACAAGTTAAAAGAGAAATGAATGTCTAAGAAAAAGAGCAAGACCTGTACAAACTGGGCACCTGAGAACTGAACAACTGAGTAATGAGAGACGACGAGAAAGAGTTCGGAGGTTTTTCAACTCCTGCTCTACAAAACGCAAATGTTTTGTTTTTCTTTCAGAAAGTTAGTCAGATGACCCAAGGGACAGTCTGCTGTTTTTTTTTCTTTTGGTCTGAAATAAACTACGGGTTTGAAAAGACGACATGAGGAGTTTTTTTTTTTTTTTTTTTGGTTGAATTTTTTTTTTTTTAAACAAACTTTATGACATTCTCTTGGAAATTTTATCTACAACTTTCTTCCTAAGAGCAAGTCCACCGATGTGAACTTGACTGGTCATAGTCAAGAGAAAGCTGATGTGGTGACCGACTGTGGGAGAAAAGCAGCTCCAGCGGTGGAAGCTTGACCAGGCAAAACCCACCCCTTCTTGACTACAGCCAAGAAAATAGTCAAGTCCATGACTATTTCCATGACCGACCAAGCCCACATGCCAGCTCGGCCCAGCCCACATGCCAGCTCGGCCCAGCCCTGATCGTGGCTGACGTGATATAGCTCAGCAAACGACGACGCACTGAGGGAGGGAAGTGGACGACAGCTTGACGACGCGTGGCGCCGCAAAGAGACTAGGCGTGGAGCCAGTCGCTTGTCGCGTAGCGACAGAGAGAGGGGGTCGGCCTGCCACGTGGAATATAACCGTTGGTCCTATTTGAAATCTGGGCCTAACGGTCAATTAATCCCAGCCCTTCATTTCAATTAAATGGCCAATCCGACGGCTTACAATTAACATGTATATATATGTTTGTAATGTTAATAAACGGTAACAAAAATTTTAAAAAAAAAATTCTAAACATTTCTCTATAAATACCTACCATTTATTTTACATCTCACACCCAAAAAATTATCTTTCATAGTAACCCAATTTTGTGCTTCCTCCTCTTCATATAGCTCTCATCTTCCAAATTTATTTAAATCCAATATGGCTGAACAAAGGGGAAACACACGTCCAGTGGCCGGATAAGAGGGAGATCAAAGTGAAGATGATAATATCCAAGACAAAAGGAGATGGACAGATGAGGAAGATGTTCAATTGTGCAAGTCTTGGAAAATTGTAAGCCAAGATCCGGCTGTGGGCACAAATCAGAAAAAAAACGACCTATGGAGGCGCCTGATGCGACACTTTGACGCAAATTGGCCCCAGAGCCGATCAGCTTCCTCTTTGCAGGGAAGGTGGAAAATTTTGAAGGTTGAACTCTTTGAGTGGCATTGTGCATTAAGGCATGCGAAAAATTGGTACAAGAGCGGTTCGAATGCGGTTGATGAGGTATGTATTTGTTGATAAATAATTTAATTTGTTGATACATTGTAGTAAAATATGTCTTGATAAATAATGTAGTAATTATAATATCGTTTTAATTGTAGTAATTTTTTTTCGTTATAATTAAAATAATTAGTTGATAAATAATGATGTTTACAACGATGTTTATATTTGTACTTATTGATTTTTATTGTAAAACGGTGAGATACTTTCTTATTAAAATTATGACCTTTATATTTGTTGATAAATCATTTAATTTGTTGATACATTATAGTAAAATATGTCTTGATAAATAATGTAGTAATTATAATATCGTTTTAATTGTAGTAATTTTTTTTCGTTATAATTAAAATTATTAGTTGATAAATAATGATGTAATTACAACGATGTTTATATTTGTACTTATTGATTTTTATTGTAAAACGGTGAGATACTTTTTTACAAAAATTATGACCTTTATAATAGATGACCCTTCATAATAGCGTTTATATTTGTACTAATTACATTTTTTATTTTTATTTTTTAATTACGTAGCAAGAGGAAGCACATAAATTGTGGCATGCCGGGATGAAGAGAAAAGGGAAGAAAAGAAGACACAATTTTCAGAGTTTTGATAGTTACGCTGTTGTGGAGGGCTTTGCACAATTTAAAGACATCCCTAGCCATACATCCGGAGGAACATCAAATGTAGGAAGTCAACATACGCACACACAACCAATTGCTGAAAATTCCCCCATCAACTTGGACATGGATGTAGATGAGGTAATTGCAGGTGAAACTGCAGATCCTAATGTGAGGCCTCAAGGAAGGAAGGCTGCGAAAGAAGCAATTCGGAAAGGAAAGAAGCAGCGAAAGATCAAAGTCCCCTGTCAAGCACACTCGAGAGTATAGCGAACAATCAAATAGAGGCAACCGCGGGCAAGAAAAAACTCGATGAGGAATTCGCTCGAAGTCTCCAAGAGGAAAATCAACGAGCATGTATCCTCTTGCAAATCGAAATTCGAAAAGAGCAACTCCTATTACAAGAGAGGGAAGAGCGAATTAAAGAGAGGGAAGACCGAAATAAAGAGAGGGAAGAGCGTATTATGGAGATTGATACAAGTCAAATGACGCCAAATAAAAAACGTTATTGGTCAAGAAAGCAAAAAAAGATAGCGGAGAAAGAAGAACTTGGCGAGCAGACGCCACCTTCTATGGGTGGATACTATCCGCAACCCAATTTTGGTGGTGCATTCCCACAACCAAATTTTGGTGGTGCATACCCACAACCTCCTTACCCCGGTGCATACCCACAACCACCTTACCCCGGTGCATACCCACAACCACCTTGCCCCGATGGATTCCCACAACCTCCCTTCACCGGTGGATTCCCACCACCTCCCTTCACCGGTGGATTCCCACAACCCCCTTAACCCAGTGGATACTATCCGCAACCACCTTACCCCGGGGGATATCCTACACAACCACAATTTTCACCTTTCTCTACGGGTGATTCCACCAACCCTAACCCTAATGATGACCCTTCAAACACAAGTTGAATTCCTAGAGAGCATGAGGATCATGATTTGAATAATTAGGTGATCATGCATGTTGTGTAATTGTATTGTACTTATTCCTAGTTTTTCATTTATGTAAGCATAAATTTTATGAAATAAAAGTTGTATTTGAAAATTCCCCTTATTAAAGCACACACCTTATATTCAAAATTATAGCATATAATAAACATAATACAAGCAAAATTAAAATCACATTGACATAAAAAACATAGACATTAGCCAAATTAAAAGCACACCAACTTCCCAAAACATAATACAATCCAAATTCAAAGCACACAAACATAACAAAACATAGATATTAGCCAATTATTCCAAAAAAACCTATATTATGATCTAGATCTCCATGTTGCCTTGAACGTTCCAGAAATGCTCTATCAGATCTTCTTGAAGGTTTGAGTGACTGTTTGCACTTCTAATGGCATCGTATTGATCTATGAATCCGTTGAAGTAATAACCATCTCTACCAACAGGATCGAAGTCATCACCGGTCGGTCCTTCCCAAACCTGGGCCAACCTGGGCCTCATATTGTTATCCTCTTCTTCATCGGACTCTAAATCCTCATCGCTGTCATCTGGTGATCGGAGTGATATTTTCTATGTTTTTAGTATCATTTCTCTACATTTTACTTAGTTATTCTCTTAACATTATCATTTCTGACTTAGTTTTGTGTTTATATGTACATTTGAGCTTCAAACGCAGGAAATGAGCTAAGAAGAGCTAGAAATGATGGAAATGAAGGCAAGGAGGAAATGAAGCGCAGAAATGGGAAAGAAATGGAGAAATGGAAACTTTCCTAATCTAAACAGAAAATCCCAGTTGAAGTAGGAATCCTAATGCAACTAGGAGTGCGCTCGGAAAATGATGTTCGAAAATGAGAAATGACAGAGTCCCAGTTGAACGAGGAAACCTGATGACACTAGGAGTCCTGGTGTCCTGGTGGTGCTAGGAGATGCTATGGCTTCAAGATGACTCAAGATAGTTCAAGAATGTTCTAGAATGCACAAGGAATTTCGGCAATTGAAGGAATGGGCTTTGAAATTGTCCAATTGAGAAGCCTGGCCCAAATATTGAAGCATATGACTTGCACATGAGTTTCTAGACCCTTCTTGACGTCTTGGAAGAACCCTAAAACAATTCTAGTTGGTTTTTCCGTGCAAAATAAAGAAGATTCAAGAAGATTTCGGAAATCCCAAAAGGGAGAGTTTTTAGGAATCTGCCTGTGCAGATCAGTCAACTTCGACAGATCCCCGAGAACAACTCAGAACTCAGAAAATTGCGATCTATATATGGTTGGAAAGCTACGGATGTCTAGTTTCCAGAGCTTTTTACGGTTTGTCAATATCAGTTTTCTAGAAGACGTTATGGCCGATTTAGTGCACGGAGGTCAGTCTGCCCGGAAATCGGTTTTGTGCAAATAAAGAGAGTTTCGGATGGGAATATCTTTTGGGATGAGTTTGGGAAGGTCTCTACTCTATATTTGATCTGATTTTGAGGATATATTGCAGCTATGATGATGTGGACCAATGAGAAAATTCAAGAAGAAATCTACATCAACACAAAGAAAGGAAGGAGAATCAGAATTGAAGACAGAGAGCTAGGGTTTGACGTCTAGAGCTTCTCTATATATAAACACCTATTTTGGACGTTTTTGATATGGTTCCTTCACTCCGTTCAGCCATCTCTCTCCCTCCATACACGTCCATACACTCCACAACTCAAAAATATCATCAAACCCAGAATCAATTCGCGATTCCTCCCCTTTACTCTCAATATTTCGATACCTCTCCAATTGTTCAAGACTTGAAGCTGTGAAGCAAAGCTCCATCATCCATTCACCATCCTTGCCGTGAGCCTCATCAACATCCACCACCTTTGAAGACCTTCTTGAAGTTTCTTTAAAAGTGTAACCATGACCTCTATTCTTTTGTTTTCGGTTTTATGTTCTTGTAACTTTGTAAACAATTTCACTTGCGTTCTTGGATTTTGTTTTAATTGGATGTTTCGACTTTTTGTTAGAATAAAGAGCATGTCTTGATGTTTAGTTTTCGAATACTATGAAGCATGATAAACGTTTTAGGATTTTCATATATTAATTTGCGATTTCTCTATGTATTATTGATTGTTTGTTGATTTTGTGCTTTAATCCCACCTTTTATGTGTCTATCTTAGTTGGTTCGAAACAATTAGGGTTTGCATGTAATTGAATCAAAAGTAAGATATACTAGCGTTCTAGGTCTTAATTGCTTAAGTGGAAAACCTATAAATCCTTAGGTAAATCAACAAAGAGATTTGCATGCTTGATTAGCGTTCTAACTTGTGTGTTCTTCTTAAATCGATCAAACTTCCACATGTTCTTAATGCATTAATTGTGTTTTGTTGGGGAATTGATCACTCACTAGCTTTGCATGATTAATAGGGTTAATTATGGTGCGTTCATCTAGTTAATCTAATTAAGGGAAGTAATAAGAACTTATGCATGCGTTCATGGTTTGTTCTTGATTGATTTCTTTCTATGACATGTTTGATTCGTGAATTATTATTTGATGTTCTGTTTTCGTGTTAATAGTGGTTGACTACATCATGCATCTTATTCGTCCCCTACTTCTATCTTGATTCATGGATTGATTGATCATTGTATTTAGTAGTTAGATTTAGATTTAGATACAACTTTCGAAATCCCCTATCTTGTAATTTTGTAAATATATACTTTGTTTTATTTTTCTTTTCTACTTTGTGAATAATACTAATTTGTTTAATGTTTTTGACAGGAAGTATACCCCAATCCCCGGTTTAGAACGATACCCTACTTACTCATACTACAATTCGATGCAGGGTTTAAATTGACACTCATTTTGAGCGTATCAATCTGGTCTTTCATCCTCGATTATCATGTTGTGTAATATAATATAAGTCAGCATGATGTATCGAAGGTCTTCTTTATCCCAGCCACGAGCCGCTCCTCGAACAATACTAAAGCGCGACTGTAAAATGCCGAAACATCTTTCCACATCCTTCCTGTTCCCCCTCTTGAGCCTCGGAAAACTTCAGATCCTTGGGTCGTGTAGGCCTTGGAATTGATTTCACGAAAGTCGCCCATTGCGGATAGATACCATCAGCGAGATAGTAGCCTAAATTGTGAATCCTGTTATTCACTTGAAATTGGATTTGAGGGGCTCGACCAGCAGTCAGCTCGTCAAACAACGGGGACTTAGCAAGCAAGTTGAGGTCGTTGCATGATCCAGGCATTCCAAAGAAGGCATGCCATATCCATGTGTCATAAGAAGCGACTGCTTCAAGGATCATAGTGGGCACACGTTTTCGACCGTTGTATTCTCCAGCCCAACCTGTTGGGCAATTCTTCCATTGCCAGTGCATGCAGTCGATGCTTCCAATCATCCCAGGAAAGCCTCTTCTCTCAGCTTTGGCGAGAAGTCTTCTGAGGTCGGCCGAAGTAGGAGCCAGGAGGTATTCTGCCGAGTACAGATTAACGATTCCTCTTGTAAATCGTTTCAGAGCCTCGAATGAGGTAGATTTCGCCATCCGACAATACTCAGCGCATTGATCTGCCCCGGCACCATAAGCAAGCATTCTTAAGGAACATGTCAGCTTCTGCTGGGGAAGTAGTCCGACTTTCTTAGCAGCATCTGATTTTTGGACAAAGTACTGGTCATAGCGACAAAGGTTACTGGAGATGCGGTTGAAAACATTGTGACTCATCCTGTACCGTGTCCGGAATACCTCTTCGCTGAAAACTGGACGCTCCACAAAGTAATCTTCCATCATGTTTTTCCCTCTTGATTCCCTAAATCGCTCCTCATTCAGTGCACGCCCCGGTTGAGAACCCCGTCGTCGTGATCCGAAGGATGCTTCAGCTTTAGTGACTGCTGCTACCACAAGAGCATTATTCGTACACATCTCTTCATGATCTTCATCTCGAGATTGTCGATACTTAGCCCACAATCTCTTCATTGAAATTAGGGAAGGAGAGGAAATGTGTTGGATCTGGAGATATGAAAAAGAAGGAGATTTGT
This sequence comes from Rosa rugosa, assembly GCF_958449725.1. Lineage (NCBI taxonomy): Eukaryota > Viridiplantae > Streptophyta > Magnoliopsida > Rosales > Rosaceae > Rosa > Rosa rugosa. Next base: position 29,104,714 of record NC_084821.1, on the reverse strand, counting down.
GAAAATATTAGCTTGTGTGTGAATGGTGTGCTGCCTCTTGCTCTATTTATTTACAATTTTCACATAAAACGTGATCAGACTTCGAGGACACGTGTCTACTCATGGTTCGACGTAATCTGATCCGAAATCTTAGATAAGATTACATCAACAATAACCATTAGATTGAATAGTATGCAAATGATCTGGTCCGTTCAAAGATGTCGGTGGTTATTTCAAGCGTTTGCAAAAAAATTGTCGGTGGTACCTTCACTCATTTCAAGATAAATTGTCGGTGGCTCATAATTTGTCCACCGAAAATATTAGAAAAAAAAAAAAGTAAATTGCATAATTATGACATTAATTATCCATAAATCTCCATTATTATCATCCAATATATTTTAATTTTAAAGGCCCAAAAAAAAAAAAAAAATGAACAGTAAAATCCACACAGTGAACCCGCTTAATGAACAGTCTTGACTGGTCAAGAAAAAAAACGGGTGGAAACTCATGTCCAGTGGCAGTGAACAGTAACTTGACTGGTCGAATTCTTGACTTTTCGATCTTGACATTTCTCGACTACATGTGAACTTGCTCTAAAAACATGTTCAGCGGTTTGGTGGTGACCGGCCTCCACCTAGGATTGGTGAGGTGGTGACCATGAAGTCCCAAAATCATGCTTCCACCTAGGCCTCATCAAAAAGCCCGCGGAACAAGTGGGTCGATGGAGGCCGGCCGGCTCGGAGGGCCAAAAGCCCCGCCCGGCCCGTCAAAAAGCCCACCATAGGCTCGGCCCGGTGGGTAGAGGGCCGGGCTTGGTTTAGGGGTTTGAAACCCGGCCCGACCCGCCAAAAGTCTGCTAGGCCCGGCCCGTAAATGCCCGCAAACAAAAAATATTATATAAATAACACAGAAACTGTGTTGTGCAGAACACCTAACTTCGCTGAATTACTGGGAACTGATCGGATGGAATTAGGAGCTGTACCCTATATGCACGGAAAGCCCCATGTGTCTAGTTTCTAAAGAATTTTACGGTTTGCGATTCCGACTTTTCTAGAAGAAGTTATGGCAATTTAAGTGAAGGCAGTTCAGCTTGAACGAGAATCTGCGACACAGAAACTATTGTGCAGAACACCTAACTTCGCTGAATTACTGGGAACTTATCGGATGAAATTAAGATCTGTACCCTATATGCATGGAAAGCCCCATGTGTCTAGTTTTTGAGGAATTTTACGGTTTGCGATTCTAACTTTTCTAGAAGGAGTTATGGCAATTTAAGTGAAGGCAGTTCTGCTTGGACGGGAATCTGCAACATCTTTTACAAGTTCATGTCTAGAACCGAACTTTGCTGAATTCCTGGGAACTGCTCGGATAGAATTAGGAGTTGTACCCTATATGCATGTAAAGCCCCATGTATCTAGTTTCTGAAGAATTTTACGGTTTGTGATTCCGACTTTTCTAGAAGGAGTTATGGCAATTTAAGTGAAAGCAGTTCAACTTGGACGAGAATCTGCAACATCTTTTACAAGTTTATGTCTAGAAGGCCCAGCACATATATTTGGAAATCTACAGTGTGCCACATCATCATTATATGTGTGTGTGTGTCTCTTTACGATGAGTGTGAATTTGTTGTAACTTGGCTTATGGTGAAATTGGACGTTCTCATACTTCTATATAGAATATGTGCATATATATTCTACATATCATGACTACGGTTGACCGATTCGATCGGATTCGAAAATATGGTGAAATTAGCTAAATTTTTTATCACACTGAGAATTTATTATAATAATCTCATCCAATGGTCGGTTTTTCCATTTTATTTGAATTGATAGAGGTTGTCCTTTGGAGTGTATGATATATAAATATAGGTTTATAAGAGTAATTTTTTTTTTTAAAGAGGATCAAAGGATTTCACTCCTACCCCCATGGTGACTCGAACCCAGGACCTGGATCCTAGGTAGTGGGTTTATAAGAGTAATTAAGTTTGACCTAGCTAATCGAATTCCAAACGAGAACCAAATTGGTTGGATTTTCTACAACCATCATAAAACATTACAATCTCTCCATCGAGCGGTTGGTTTCTCCGAATTCATTTTTCATTTCATGGTTATAGATACCTCTACTAGCAAGCTTGTTTTCTATGTCACCAAGCATAAGCAACACCCTCTTAGAGGGGCCCACAAGCCATGGTGGGGCTCAACCGCAACATACATCCTGTAGCCCGACATCCAACCTACCCCGTGGTGGTCTGAGGCGGTTAAGACCTCGCCGGGAAGAAACCTTCCCGGCCTTGCCAATATGCCTTCACAACATGTTTTCTAGTTTCTACACTAGAATAAGGACTTTTAGTCCCACATAGAAGAAAATGTAAAGGAGAGGGGCTCTCTTACCTATAAAAGGGACCCCTCCTCCCACTTAGAGACCATCCCATTACAACTTGTCTTTGTAATAATGTTGGGCCGCAAGGCCCAATACACATAATTAAGGTTTTAAGTGGACGTAGTCGATCTCCTGCTAAGGCGGGAGACGAACCACTATACATCGTGTCTTCTCTCTCTCTTCTCTCTCTTTCTCTAATGTTAATTAGAGCCTTCGGTTTCTAACATTAACATTGGCGCTGTCTGTGGGAAGCCGATACAATAGCTTCGTCACTTACCATGCGTTAAGTCAGCTTAACAAACTCAAAAGAATTTTTTTTTCTTCCTTTGAGTTATCAAAGTTGCTCATTGGCTTCCTCTTCTTTGATTAACACTTTGTCAACCTTTTCGGATCATTTTTGGCTCCCAGTGCAAGGCATCAAGCCCTAAGTCAAGGATGGTCAACGCCCATTAAGGGCTAGTCAACGCTAAGTAAGAGCTGGTCAATGCCAACTCAAAAATGGTTAGCGTAAAAAAAAAAAAAAAAAAATTATTGACGGAGCAAGCATAACGAGCTCCAACACTCAAAATGCAGCTTTGCTTCTTCTTGCTTCTTGTCGCACCGCCAACAAGAACCACCGCCATTCTCCTCTTTGCGCTCAGTTGATTACAACGTCAAGCGCCAACGGCAAGGCTCATCTCCCATCCAGAAATCAATCATCACCTTGGTTCGTCAAGCACGATCCATCAAAGTTAACGTACCATAGTATGACATAAAGTGGTAATATGAGTCTTCAAAGTGATATATATAACATAAAATATGACATGTATGAGAAATGTTAACGTACCATAGTTTTATCTAGTACCAACATACAACACTTTTGCTAAGCCTAACCATTTTTTTGCAATAAGTATGCATCTGGTTAAGATACTAGATTTTGGAATCTGTAAAAGGTACTTTGGTTACTTATATAATCTTTCGAACATTTGTATTTGCTATAGTTAAACATATAACATACCTGCAGCATCGCATGGGGTTGATCTCTATTAATTCTTTATTTTTCTTCTACCAACTTAAAAGATGCTAAAGCTTTGATAGAGTCTTCTACAAACTACCAAATAAATCACTCTTAACCAACTTTTGCATATAAAATTTATTAATTCAATACCATAAAGCCTAACTAAGAAAGCTTATAAATGTTCAACCAATGTAATGGAGTTTAAATTTTCCCATTTAATTGCTAATAACTTGATTCCACCGTAGTATCAATTGTGTCTTGTT